>NC_091346.1:11882011-12096741 GCF_038502225.1 Cherax quadricarinatus | reverse complement strand
ATCCTGCCTGACTTGACTTACAATAAATTGAGACTATAACAATCACCAAATCTTTTAAATACCTGTACTGTAGTCCTACCATAGAGAATGATTACTCATGGCTGGTGGTAACCGTCTGTGGTATGCGGCGTTGAAGTTCCAATGGTAGATTCGAGATGCAGTTGAATCTTGATTCAGTAGAGTTGATCCTGGCAAGGTCGCCAGTTGTGAAGGCTTACTCAGCCCTGTAACAACTTCAGACAGTATTACTCAGGCTGGCTCCTCCTCAGGAAAATTAATGAATAGAAAAAGAAAATAATTCACAAAGATAAACACTATTTATTAAATCAAACATAAAACAACAAAACATGAAAGGTATATCCTATTTGAAAGAAAAATGAAAAATGAAATGAATAAAATAACATTTGAACTCAACACTAATATCTACAATGGTGTCTGGTGTTGGTGACACTGTTGTTGAAACCGTAGCCGTTGCTGATAAGGGGGGGGGGGGTCGCAGGTGTTGGTGACCATCCACTGGCTAGTTCTTCAGAGTATACCAGTGAGTATTCTATCTCGAAGACAGGAAAGCAGGTTCTTTACCGCTGCAATGCTGTGGAGTTACGTCCTGCAATTTCATACAGGTGCACAGGTACTTCGATACAACCTGGAGAAGTCTCTGGACGTTAGTCCTTCTCCTGTTCTACTCGTTGATTGCCAGGTGACCCTCTCTGACATCCAAGCTGGAAAGATAGACAGGTTACCCACTGCTTAAATAATCACTCTTCATGGTAGTGTACAATATTCAAAAGACGTGGTGATTATTACAACAGTCAACCTAGAGCAAGACTGAAAGGACTAAGTTTATTATTGGTCAAAGGTGAAGCTTTCAACCAATAAATCCACTAGAATACAAGGCAGGCATGTACTTACAGTAGAGTTGGGAGCTGTGAGTCTAGTAATTTACTGTTTAACCAGAGCCCCACACGTCACCTTTCGGGGGGGGGGGAGAAGAGGGAGGGGAAGGGATAGCGGGAGCTAGACTGACCCTACCTTAACTAGTAGCCGGCAGACAAACTATCAATTTCAGGGAGGGGGAGAAAAGGCCGGAAAAACGGGAGATTGACTTACCCTACCTTAACTAGAAGCCGGCAGTGAAACTACTGATACTATATATATTCCTTATATACCCTCTCTATTGAACTTTTCCCTCACAAAGGCTGGAAACCAAAACCAGTATAGTACCAGGGAAAGTGAACACAATTTTGTAGTACCTGCAGTAGATGGTCAGGTCTCAAACATCCTTTATTATACAACAATAAAGTAATGGAACAGACTGCCTGAACATGTCAAAGCCAGTGCAAACATGAGCCAGTTCAAAAAGAGAACTAAAAGGCACCTAATGAATGAAGCTACAGAAAGGGGAGAGAGTGATTTCTTGTATAGCTAACATTCTTGTATCTATTACTGTAAGCTGATCATCTCCTTAATGTTCATGTAAATAAGTCAGTTTACGTTATTCCTATTTTATCTCTTTGTTTGAATTCTTTTGAGTTATTACAATTGTATTTACGTGTGCCTGTACGTAAATTAACTTACTAATCATTATTTTAGTATGTCTCATGTCCCATCATCACCCAGGTTTATGTTCATGTAGGTTTGCCAGGACGGGTCCTGGACCAGGTCTTCTCCATGTGGTGACCCAACAGTGACTCCCGAAGGAGTATTAAAGTTGGTACAAGTGATGATAATAATAATAATAATAATAATAATAATAATAATAATAATAATAATAATAATAATAATAATAATAATAATAATAATATCTTTATTTCTACAAGTACATGTACAAGGTATACAGGCTGTGGAAAATATTTTAATTTTCCGAAGCTATAGTGCCTAATAGGTGTTTGATAAGATGATATGGGTCAAAAAAATGTATTTGAAAATGGAATAGAACCAACAGGGAAGTTCTGCGCCTGCGCTGATGGGCAGGGGAGACTTCGAGATGGGGCATCAGGGGCAGGAGTGTTTTGAATGGAGTTAAGAGGCTGGGAAAGCATGGGACCAGGAAATTTGCGTTCATGGCGGCCTAAGGATTAACATACCTGGAGACCTGGAGAGAGTTTCGGGGGTCAACGCCCCCGCGGCCCGGTCTGTGACCAGGCCTCCTGGTGGATCAGCGCCTGATCAACCAGGCTATTGCTGCTGGCTGCACGCAAACCAACGTACGAGCCACAGCCCGGCCTAACTTCGGAATAGGAAGTGTCGTAACTGTTCCTGGTGAAGAGCGAGGGAACGTGATTTGTGATTTACGGGACCACCGTAATAAAGTGGTAAAATTAGTGAATAACGGTAGGACTGGGGGTGACTGGCGCGATGCCATGGAGTGAGTCCAGGGGAAAATACCCGTGATTTAATCATCACTCATCGGTCTCAGATCTTAATGGAGTGACCTCTAATGTGCATAATAGTTATGAGACATTAACCGTATGGTGGGCTGTGAAGTACTCAGCGACAATAACACTAAGTTGAGATAATGTGTTGAAGGGAAATAAGTTGCTGTTCTCCAAGTAGACCTGTAGACCTCGTGGTTCCTGTCCTGGAGTTTACCTGGAGTTTACCTGGAGAGAGTTCCGGGGGTCAACGCCCCCGCGGCCCGGACTGTGACCAGGCCTCCTGGTGGATCAGAGCCTGATCAACCAGGCTGTTGCTGCTGGCTGCACGCAAACCAACGTACGAGCCACAGCCCGGCTGATCCGGAACTGACTTTAGGTGCTTGTCCAGTGCCAGCTTGAAGACTGCCAGGGGTCTGTTGGTAATCCCCCTTATGTGTGCTGGGAGGCAGTTGAACAGTCTCGGGCCCCTGACACTTATTGTATGGTCTCTTAACGTGCTAGTGACACCCCTGCTTTTCATTGGGGGAATGGTGCATCGTCTGCCAAGTCTTTTGCTTTCGTAGTGAGTGATTTTCGTGTGCAAGTTCGGCACACTAACAGCACCTTTCAAGGCAGGTGAAATTGCCGACCTAGAAAATGTACAGAGAACTTTCACGGCGCGCATAACGGAGATAAAACACCTCAATTATTGGGAGCGCTTGAGGTTCCTAAACCTGTATTCCCTGGAACGCAGGAGGGAGAGATACATGATTATATACACCTGGAAAATCCTAGAGGGACTAGTACCGAACTTGCACACGAAAATCACCCACTACGAAAGCAAAAGACTTGGCAGACGATGCACCATCCCCCCAATGAAAAGCAGGGGTGTCACTAGCACGTTAAGAGACCATACAATAAGTGTCAGGGGCCCGAGACTGTTCAACTGCCTCCCAGCACACATAAGGGGGATTACCAACAGACCCCTGGCAGTCTTCAAGCTGGCACTGGACAAGCACCTAAAGTCAGTTCCGGATCAGCCGGGCTGTGGCTCGTATGTTGGTTTGCGTGCAGCCAGCAGCAACAGCCTGGTTGATCAGGCTCTGATCCACCAGGAGGCCTGGTCTCAGACCGGGCCGCGGGGGCGTTGACCCCCGGAACTCTCTCCAGGTAAACTCCAGGTAAACTAGTCCCTCTAGGATTTTCCAGGTGTATATAATCATGTATCTCTCCCTCCTGCGTTCCAGGGAATACAGGTTTAGGAACCTCAAGCACTCCCAATAATTGAGGTGTTTTATCTCCGTTATGCGCGCCGTGAAAGTTCTCTGTACATTTTCTAGGTCGGCAATTTCACCTGCCTTGAAAGGTGCTGTTAGTGTGCAGCAATATTCCAGCCTAGATAGAACAAGTGACCTGAAGAGTGTCATCATGGGCTTGGCATCCCTAGTTTTGAAGGTTCTCATTATCCATCCTGTCATTTTTCTAGCAGATGCGATTGATACAATGTTATGGTCCTTGAAGGTGAGATCCTCCGACATGATCACTCCCAGGTCTTTGACGTTGGTGTTTCGCTCTATTTTGTGGCCAGAATTTGTTTTGTACTCTGATGAAGATTTAATTTCCTCATGTTTACCATATCTGAGTAATTGTAATTTCTCATCGTTGAACTTCATATTGTTTTCTGCAGCCCACTGAAAGATTTGGTTGATGTTCGCCTGGAGCTTTGCAGTGTCTGCAATGGAAGACACTGTCATGCAGATTCGGGTGTCATCTGCAAAGGAAGACACGGTGCTGTGGCTGACATCCTTGTCTATGTCGGATATGAGGATGAGGAAGAAGATGGGAGCGAGTACTGTGCCTTGTGGAACAGAGCTTTTCACCGTAGCTGCCTCGGACTTTACTCTGTTGACGACTACTCTCTGTGTTCTGTTAGTGAGGAAATTATAGATCCATCGACCGACTTTTCCTGTTATTCCTTTAGCACGCATTTTGTGCGCTATTACGCCATGGTCACACTTGTCGAAGGCTTTTGCAAAGTCTGTATATATTACATCTGCATTCTTTTTGTCTTCTAGTGCATTTAGGACCTTGTCGTAGTGATCCAATAGTTGAGACAGACAGGAGCGACCTGTTCTAAACCCATGTTGCCCTGGGTTGTGTAACTGATGGGTTTCTAGATGAGTGGTGATCTTGCTTCTTAGGACCCTTTCAAAGATTTTTATGATATGGGATGTTAGTGCTATTGGTCTGTAGTTCTTTGCTGTTGCTTTACTGCCCCCTTTGTGGAGTGGGGCTATGTCTGTTGTTTTAGTAACTGTGGGACGACCCCCGTGTCCATGCTCCCTCTCCATAGGATGGAAAAGGTTCGTGATAGGGGCTTCTTGCAGTTCTTGATGAACACAGAGTTCCATGAGTCTGGCCCTGGGGCAGAGTGCATGGGCATGTCATTTATCGCCTGTTCGAAGTCATTTGGCGTCAGGATAACATCGGATAGGCTTGTGTTAATCAAATTTTGTGGCTCTCTCATAAAAAATTCATTTTGATCTTCGACTCTCAGTCTGGTTAGCGGCTTGCTAAAAGCTGAGTCATATTGGGACTTGAGTAGCTCACTCATTTCCTTGCTGTCATCTGTGTAGGACCCATCTTGTTTAAGTAGGGGCCCAATACTGGACGTTGTTCTCGATTTTGATTTGGCATAGGAGAAGAAATACTTTGGGTTTCTTTCGATTTCATTTATGGCTTTTAGTTCTTCCCGCGATTCCTGACTCCTAAAGGATTCTTTTAGCTTAAGTTCGATGCTTGCTATTTCTCTGACCAGTGTCTCCCTACGCATTTCAGATATATCCCAAGGATAGTGAAGTTTTATGGAGTCACGACTTCTAAACCGGGACAAACCAATGGATACCTCGTCCTGCTGGAATAAGAACCGTGTCTGTGTAGCAGGATATCAAAATGAGATGGTGAATGGAGGAAATAAGGAGCATCAATCACCCACAGTTAAGTAGCCCTTCTAGTTATAACAAACTGATACTGGCCAGTTAGGTATGTTGTAATTGGATAGGTTATGGGTGATCCAGCTACATCAAGTGACCACCACAGAATATCTGGTAAGTGGTGGTATTATATACAACTGTTTTTCCTTAATGGATATATCCATATGTAACCTCCCCTCCCCCTTCATTCAGTTAAACTAATATAATCTATACATTCCACAATTAATTAGTAGTGCCGTACTTGCGGGTGCTATCCAATTCATACTGGTCTCGGATAGATATGGGTAAGATTTTTTTTTTTTTATATTTTATTGAAAAGACATACATAGTACATAAAAATAAACGACAAATTACATAGTGAAAACAGTGATGAAAAATTCTGCATAGTACATGTACTTTCCAATTAACATATTACATCTGAAAGACAAATCTGTACAGTAAACAATGACCACTCCAATCCTTGAAGTAATGACATTATGTCTGGAACACTAAATCTAACCTAAAGACTCCTTGGCAAGTACATCTAATTCCTGATTGTACATCATGCCACAGAATGTACACCTTACATTCTGAAAACACTACCCCCCCCCCTTCTTGCATGTCAATCCACCTGACACGTAACAATCTTTATATGTAACTGTATATTGTATGAAATACTTTCATTATTCCATATTGAACAACATGATACGTTCAGTATCACTCAATGTATTGAGATAATATAAAATTCAATTCTACATGATTCATGTACAACGTATATCTACTAAACACCCAAACATATCACCTTCTCCAGGAAGGTATAAATATATACATATGTTACATACACTTTACAACACAACCAGTGAAAACACAAATACCTAATCCTATGTCATCCATCAATTACCCTATAATATATATCAATTCAATGGTAACCTAAACCTACGGGCTCTATAGAGCTCCCATGAAAAAACAATATGTATTAAGAAAACAGGATAAGTCAAGCTTTCTAAAAATATTTCGCCCATATCATTAAAACCACTACTAAGATGTAAGTCTGTTAGCACAAAACATAACAGTGCATGACCTTCACACCTCGATAAATACTGAAGCCTTCCTACCACACGCAATGCTTCATGTGTATATATATATTTCGCATTCACACAGTGCACCCATTTTGTCATTTCATTACACACATACCAATAATTTCGTTGCAGATATATAATATTCCATCACATTACGACGTCTGTCGTCCTTTGTCATTAGCATAATTAATAATTAAATTGAAGAACTTGTATCGTTCACAACACACAACCCGCTCATCACACAGTCAAAGGCACTTATGTCTCAGTACTATATTCATTCTCTTCCACACTAAACCCTTTCACACTGTCCTCATCGGGAAGCCAGCCCGCCGCGACCCCTTACATTGCACGTAAATCCCATAAATCCCCCAACCTAAAACTCCGATAGCCCTCAGTAAAAGCATTCTCCCAACTCCCTCCATAAATTTCCCTATTACGACACTTAGTTCTGTAAAATGTCGCAGCTAACACCTTTATCCTCTCATCCACGCCCACCTCCCTCATGGCCCATGACGTATATATAAAATCCGTGACCAAATACGCCACTGCATTCTCCACCATCTTACTCACCCCACCTATATCCAAACTTAAAGCCCGCAACACCTGCAATCCTCCCCCACCCACTAACCTGAACACCTTTCCTAACCAGACCCCCACCACTTCTATACAGTCACAAAAATATACCGCATGCAAAATTGTCTCCATGCTTCCACACGCTCTACATTCCCCTCCCCTCAAGGAAGGTTCCTTGATGTTGGTGAGGGGCTCTTGATTTGGGGAATTGGATCTGTGCTCCAGTTCCCCAAATTAAGCCTGAATGCCTTCCACATCCCCCCCCCCAGGCGCTGTATAATCCTCCGGGTTTAGCGCTTCCCCCTTGATTATAATAATAATAATAATCTACATTCCCCTCCCTCCCTTATCCTCCTATTGAATAGGACAACCCCAGACGGCAAAATCCCATGTAAAAATCTAAACATTACCTCCCGAACACCCGGTTTTACACGTAATTGTTTTAGACGCGTCCATATTTCGTTCCACGCATACATAGGGTATGCCCCTTCAACAGCAGCCACCACTGACCTACCTTCCACTCCTTCGAGGACCCGCAATTTAACACACGATGGATCCCTCACTGTCATTAATAACCTCAACATGGCCTCACCAACTATTAAATCCCTACCCCCCCACCACCGTTGCATATCCTTACGTACTCGCACAAGTCCACCTTCCCTCCCGCACCCCTCCCTTATATAACTTCGTTTTAGGTACACGCTCATCATCCTTTTTTCCAGAGGTAAAAGTCCCAGCCCTCCTCGACTGACCGGAAGTGTTAACACCGCTCTACTTAACCATTCGCAGCCCGATCCCCATATTAACCTAAAAACCCCATGTTGTAAACGCTTCACCTCACGTCTCATCAGCGGGTACATGACAACGACATGCCATATCTTGCTGTACAATAGCACGTTCGTCACTATTACTCTTTGATGCAGCGTTAGTTGCGCCGCCCTCAAACCACCAAGTCTTTTCAATACTCCATTCACTATTCTCACCGAATTCACCTCTTGAGCCACCCGCGTATTTCTCACATAAATTATCCCACATATCATTAGTTGATCCACCACCTTCCACCCACCCCCTACCACCTCATCCCCATTTGTACTATCCCTTAAGTCTAGAAACTTAGTCTTCTCAACATTAATTTTCATACCTGAAGCCTCCCCAAACACATCCACCACCTTACCCACCCTAAGCAAATCCCCATTACCTCTCACCAAAACAGTCGTGTCATCCACATAACCTACGATACCAGCCCCCCCTCCCCCCGGTCAGTACCCTCCCCACCTCCCTCAACACACCACCGAATGGCCCTATAAAATGGATCCTGTATACACGCAAACAATATTTGTGATAGTGGGCAGCCTTGGCGCAGTCCCCGTCGCATCTGTATTTTAACTCCTAGCCTCCCATTAACCTGCACCCTCATCGATGCCCCCTGATACAATAATTTTGCCCAAGATATTATTTCTTCCCCAAAACCTTGCCAACGCATAAACCTCCATAACCCTTCCCTTTCTACATTATCATAAGCAGCCTTCCAATCTAACGCCAATACACCTCCATCACCCAGCTCCCCCTGTTTCTCTATAAATTCTCGAATCATGCCATGCCCTTCATACATCGACCTTCCTGGCACCCCATATTGCCCCCTATCAATTACCTTGCCTATTACCCTCTTGATTCTGTTCCCTAATATTCTCGCAAACAACTTATAATCTCCACACATAAGCGAAAGTGCCCGATAATCCATTACCGTTGACTGCTCCCCTTTCGGCACCAACACCACAACGGCCGTCCGTTGCTGCTCTCCCATTACCTCAGCCGCCTTAAGTATGTTAAACAGCCTTACTAAAAAAAACCTCAGAACCCCCCAATTCTTTACGTAGAAATCATTTGGCAGTCCGTCTATACCCGGCGCTTTTCCCAAACTCACTCCTGACAACGCCTGCCAAATCTCACACTCCGTAATCGGCCCACCTAATGTCACCCGATCTTGACCATCAAGCTCACACTGCACATACTCTCCCATTTCCCTCAATGCCACCTCACGGAAGCCCACACTTTGCGTATATGACTTAAACCAAGCATCTACATATCCACTCATACCCTCTGTCGTTACCAATGCTTGACCCGCTCTATACCCTTCCATCCCTACATGTACGTTTAACCCCATCATCTCCATCGTCACTCTCCTCTTTCTCTGGCCTCTTACCTCTTCAAGGGGGGCTCCTTGGCGTGGTGAAGAGGCTCTTGGTCTGAGGAATTAGCCCTGTCGGTCTTCTTCCTCAGACCGAACCTAATTACCCCCCATTCTCCCCTCCCCTATCCCATCCTCCCCATCCTCCCCTTTTTCCATTCCTCCTCCTCCTCCTCACCCCTCCCTTTTGCCCTTCCTCTTTTTAGCCTTCGTGATTTCTCCCACAGGCGCGCTAGTTCCTAGGTAGGGGAAAGGACACCGGGGTCCATCCCATTCCGTTGAGGTTTCTTGGCGGTGGCGTAGTTTGCCGTGGAATCTGGATTGCCTAGGGATGTCCTGATCCCTCTCCGGTATCCCGGAGTAGCTTTGGGTGTCTTTTGGGCGACGGGTGTATCTCTGGAAGCCACCTTTCGGATTCCGGGGGTGGTGGCTGAAGGAGGTATGCTTTGTGGCGGATATCCGGCCGCCCTCTCTTTTGTCCACCGAGGTAGCTCGGCAGATGTGAGGTTGCTATCCCAGATTGCTGGTTTACTGGCATGAAGGGTAGGGTATGGCACGGGTTCCATGCTGCATCTGCGCTACTAGCGGTGTCGAGTCCTCTTGGGCGCGGAGGGAGATTTCTGGCCCTTTCATTCCTCCTAGGAACTATCCCTCCCCGGTCCCCCCTTTTTTTTTTCTTTTTTTTATTTTTATTTTCTTTTCTTCTTTCTTTTTTTTTCTTAAAAACAAAAAGAAAGAAGTAACCTAACCATGGCAGCCCTAGTCCATGAACCTGGTACCCCCGGGCCCCTTCTTGATACCGCACCCCGTTCTGACCCCGCCTCGTCTTTGGACCACTCTTCAGACATTCCTCATGCCTCTGTACCTATTGCCGGTGCTGTTTCCTCACCCGCTTCAGGTACTGAGGCCTCGACTGACTCCTTCGATTTATCAGACCTTCGCTCTCCTCTGACTATGCTTCCGGCCTCTCCCTCTACGGTGCGGCAATTTTCAAATCGCCGACCCGTTCCACATCGGACCAACTCTGGTCCCACGCCTAAACGTCAACGACAATTACCTGCTGATGATACTTCTCCACCTTCACCTTCTCGTTCTTCTCAGAAACGATCGACACGTCCTTCACTACCTTTCCACGCTCAGTTTCAGACTGAACAGTGGACTAAATTCTTCACTTTACGACCAACTTCCTCTACTGCCTATCTTTCTGACCATAGTATTGGCAAGGCACTCCTACGCCATGTTGGTAAAGATATTTCTTTTCATGCTCTTAAGAGCGGTACGCGCATCATTACCGTACAGAATGCTACCCAGGCTCGTGAGCTCTCTCGTCTTTCCCATATAGATACTGTTCCTGTCACCCTTGAAAAACATCATTCCCTCAATTCTTGTAGTGGTACCGTTATTCTGCCCCATACCATAGTTCAACAAAATTTCCAGACATGTGGCACCGACATTCTAGAACAGCTGGAACTCCAAGATCTCCCAATCCTCAAGGTAGACACTTACGTTCTTCCTGCCCGTGGGCGGAGACGATACCCTAGCAATGTGGCTCGTTTAACTTTTGACAGCCGAGAACTCCCATCCTCCGTTTATATAGCAGGACATCGGTTACAAGTTCGAAAGGTGATCCCTACACCACAACAGTGTAGAAATTGCTGGCGATTTGGCCATCCAGCGAAATATTGCAGATCTATCGCCGAATGCCCAGTCTGTGGTGCTGATGACCATTCTAATACGTCTTGCAATCGATCTCCCTCTTGCCTTAACTGTCATGAGGCTCACCCTTCGTACTCTCGCCGTTGTCAGGTCTATTTAAACGAGCGGGAAATCCGTTACCTCAAAGAGACAGAAGGTCTCCCTTATGCCATGGCAGTTTCTCATCTCCGCCTCCAAGGGAGACTCCCACGTGTTTCTTATTCCCGTGTTTCAAAACGTCCCCCCACTTCTGGTATCCCATCTTCTACACCCACCTCTGTGGTTACCTCTCCCATAATCACTCCTGTATCTAATCCTTTTGCTGTCCTCGGCACAGACGTCCCTACTTCAACGCCTCAGTCTAATCTCGCTTCTTCGAGTTCTCTCTTACAAGCCTCAGTATCGACGAGACCTCGTACGACACCTCTTCCCAATCGTCCCTCTACTTCTCAAAAGTCAAAAAAAGGTCCGGTAACACCTCCTACCCATCTTCCACCTCCTCATTTTACCCTCCCTGTCTCTGTCCCTAGTTCTTCCCCTCTCACTGGCTCAGTTACAAGTGCAGAGGTTCACCCTCCTCCTCGTAATGTACCTTCCTCCCCTGTTCCCTCCCAAGTTTCTTCCTCTTCTGCCACCTCCCAGGTTCCTGTCTCTTCTGTCCCCTGCCACGCTTCTCCAGTTCCCTCCACCCTTTCGCCCCCCCCTACCTTGGTACAGTCCAATACAGTTCCAATCTTTACTCATCCTCCCCCTACCATTCCCAATATTGTCTCCCATACGACATCTCTGAATTCCGAAACACTTGAAGCAATCTCTGAATATACTGCAGAGACCAAACCATCAATGGACACTGATCCACGTTCTGCTCTTTCTCTCTCCTCTGCTCCATCTGCGCAACTCCTTTCTTCACAGCGCACCGTTCCTTCGCTGCTTGAACATTTTCCACTGCCTCCGCATGTGGACTTTTCTAACCCTTCTAGTCCGTAGGAACCCTTACCTGCGGATTTCAAGTATCTTTATCATTGCCAATCATGGCCTTTTTACAGTGGAATATACGCGGCCTCAGGGGTAATCGAGGTGAGCTTCAGATGTTACTCTCCCAGTTTGCCCCTGTTGGTGTTTGCTTACAGGAACCAAAATTACACTCTGCTGTTATTTCTCACATCTCAGGCTATAATTTATTGTATTCTTCAGATCCTTTTCCTGATGGGACCTTTAATGAAAGTGCCCTTCTTCTCCGCACTGATATTCCGTACCATCAGCTATTTATTCATACTTCACTGCATTACACAGCAGCCCGTATCCACTTACATAGGTGGTATACGCTCTGTTCTTTATATCTCTCTCCTTCTCGGGCATTATCTATTCCGGATTTTGCCTTCCTTGTTTCGTCATTACCGCCACCGATTCTGTTACTTGGTGATTTTAATGCCCACCATTTCCTCTGGGGAGGGTCTCACTGTGATTCCCGTGGAATTCAGTTAGAGGCTTTTCTTGCCACCCACCCCCTCCATGTTTTAAATACAGGTACTCACACCCATTTTGATCCTCGGACTCATACTCTCTCTTGCATCGATCTCTCAGTTTGCTCTTCCTCCGCCGCATTAGACTTTACTTGGTCTGTTCTCCCGGACTTACATGACAGTGATCATTTCCCAATCATTCTTACTTCCCCTTCATATTCGCCACCTCTTCGCACCCCACGCTGGCAATTTAATCGGGCAAATTGGAACCTTTACTCACACCTGACTGTTTTTAAAGAGGTTCCTTCTTTGTCCTCCATCGATGAGCTTTTACACCTCTTCTCGTCCTCCGTTTTCACCGCAGCTTCTCATTCTATACCCCAAACTTCGGGCAGGCATTCTCAGAAATGCGTGCCTTGGTGGTCTCCTGCTTGTGCTCGTGCAGTACGTTTGAAACGCGCTGCATGGGGCAGGTACCGGTACAATAGAACCACAGAGCGACTCCTTGATTTTAAACAGAAGCGTGCGATCGCTCGCCGTGTCATCCGTGACGCTAAACGCACTTGCTGGCGAGATTATGTCTCCACCATCACCTCTGCTTCCTCTATGAGTGCAGTCTGGAAAAAAGTACGAAAACTGAGTGGTAAATATTCTCCTGACCCGGCTCCTGTTCTGCGGGTTGCCGGTGTTGATATAGCAAACCCACTAGATGTTGCCAATGAAATTGGCAATCATCTGGTCCGTATTTCTCAGGGACTCCATCTATGCCCCTCATTTCTTTCCTCAAAGTCTGCCAGAGAGTTAGCACCCTTGGACTTTTCTTCTCTCAGAGAAGAACAGTATAATGTGCCTTTTACACTTCAAGAACTGGAGGCAACACTCTCAGCTTGTCGATCATCGGCAGCTGGGCCCGACGACATTCATGTTCGTATGCTACAACATTTACATCAGTCAGCCCTTGCAGTCCTATTACGCCTTTACAATCTTATTTGGTCACAAGGAGTTCTTCCACAGCTGTGGAAATCCGCCATTGTTCTCCCTTTCCGCAAACCAGGCACTACGGGACATGAAACCTCCCACTATCGTCCCATTGCTCTTACCAGTGCAGTTTGCAAAGTAATGGAACGTCTAGTAAATAGACGTTTAGTGTGGTATTTAGAGACACACAACAGTCTCTCCACTCGTCAATATGGCTTTCGTAAGGGACGTTCTACCATAGACCCCTTACTGCGCTTGGATACGTATGTTCGTAATGCCTTTGCGAATAACCACTCAGTTATTGCCATATTTTTTGACCTTGAGAAGGCATATGACACAACTTGGAGGTATAATATTTTAGCCCAAGCCCACTCCTTAGGCCTTCGAGGCAATCTACCATCCTTCCTTAAGAACTTTTTAACTGACAGGCATTTCCGTGTTCGGGTTAATAATGTGCTCTCCCCGGACTTTGTCCAAGCTGAAGGTGTCCCCCAGGGATTTGTTCTGAGCACAACACTTTTTCTCCTTGCTATTAATGATTTGGCCTCTAGTCTTCCATCAAATATTTGGTCATCACTCTATGTTGATGACTTCGCTATTGCCTGTGCAGGCGCTGACTGTCACCTCCTTACAGTTTCTCTCCAGCATGCAGTCGACCGTGTTTCCAATTGGGCCACCACACATGGGTTTAAATTTTCCAGCACTAAAACCCACCAAATCACTTTCACTAGACGCTCTGTCATCTCTGATCATCCTTTGTACCTATATGGCTCACGTATCCCTGAACGTGATACAGTCAAGTTTCTGGGCCTCCTCTTTGATCGTAGGTTATCCTGGAAACCTCACATTACCTCTCTGAAGGCAACTTGTCACAGCCGGCTGAACCTTCTTAAAACCCTTGCTCATCTTTCGTGGGGAGCTGATCGTCGAACCCTCCTTCACCTACATTCCACCCTTATTTTATCGAAACTTGATTATGGTGACCAGATCTATTCAGCGGCATCTCCTGCTACTCTCTCTAGCCTTAACCCCATTCATCACCAAGGATTACGTTTATGCCTTGGTGCTTTTCGCTCTTCCCCTGTCGAAAGCCTCTATGCAGAAGCGAACGTTCCATCCTTATCCGATCGCCGTGATGCCCATTGCCTGCGCTACTATGTACGCTCTCATGATCTCCGCAATCCTTCCATTTATAGAATGGTCACTGATATTAGTAGACATTCTTTATTTGTTCGCCGCCCCTGCTTACTCCGTCCCTTCTCTCTTCGCCTTCATTCGCTCTTGTCTTCTCTTCAACTACCACCTTTCTATGTACATGTAGCATCTCACTTTTCCCTACCCCCCTGGGAAGTTCCAGCTGTTCGAGTCTGTTCTTTCTCCCTCCCTTGCTCGAAAGCCCAACTGTCTACGGTCGCTTCCCGCTCTCTTTTTCTTGACCACTTTCACTCTCATTCTCATGCCATTGCTGTGTACACGGATGGCTCTAAGTCTTCTGACGGCGTAGGATTCGCAGCAGTGTTTCCGGACAGCGTCGTACAAGGGCATTTACTATCTTCAGCTAGTATTTTTACTGCTGAATTATATGCCATCCTTACAGCACTTATCCGTATTGCATCTATGCCTGTGTCATCATTTGTGGTTGTCTCAGACTCCCTTAGTGCTTTACAGGCTATACAAAAATTTGATACACCTCACCCCTTAGTCCTCCGTATCCAACTTTGGCTACGCCGCATCTTTACTAAGCATAAAGATATTGTTTTTTGTTGGGTCCCTGGTCATGTTGACGTACAGGGCAATGAACAGGCAGACACTGCTGCGCGGTCAGCAGTACATGACCTACCAGTTTCTTATAGAGGTATTCCATGTACAGACTATTTTGCTGTAATATCTTCCCACCTTCACACCCGTTGGCAACAACGTTGGTCTACTATGCTCGGCAACAAACTTCAGTCTATTAAACCGAGTATAGGTTACTGGCCGTCTTCTTATCACCAGTGTCGAGGTTGGGAGACTACTCTCTCCCGTCTTCGCATTGGCCATACTCGTCTTACTCATGGATATCTCATGGAGAGGCGTCTTGCTCCTCTCTGTGAGAATTGCCAAGCTCCATTATCAGTCAGCCACATTCTGTTGGACTGCCCACTTTATCAACGAGCACGCAGAATTTACCTCTGTCGTCGTCTTCGCCCCGCTGCTCTCTCTTTACCTTCCCTTCTCGCTGATGGACCCACCTTTCATCCGGACTCTCTCATTGACTTTTTGACAACGACTGACTTACTTCACAAATTCTGATACTTTCAGCCCTTTCTACTTGTATCTCTTGCTACCCTCTACCCCCGTACTATCCCCTGCCCCGCTGTTTTCTGTAACCTGCTGATCATCCCCCCTCCCTTCTGCCATCCAATTCCCTTGCTTCCTTCCCTACCCTGCAGCGCTGTATAGCCCTTGTGGCTTAGCGCTTCTTTTTGATTATAATAATAATAATCTGGCCTCTTAACACGCAAGCCGACGGCCAGTCACCCCATAGCACTTCTTCCAATCCTCCCATAATTCGCACACCATCAAAACGCTCGTTTTGCAATACCCTAATACTCTCCTTTAAACCCTCAATGTCCTGCACTGGATAGCTTGCTCCTCCTCTTGCATAACAGTCCCGCAGCTGCCCTTCAAGATATCTTTGAAACCCATACTTTAACCGATTATCTTCCCTCCCACGACAAATATAATATTCTCTGATACGATTTTTAGCCACCGAATCCCACCAATTTACCAGTTCATCATCCCCCGGCGCCTCATCCACCAACCGTTCCCACAATTGCGCAAAAGACTGACGACATTCCTCACCCTGCAAAAGCTTCACATTTAACTTCCAATAACCTTGACCCCTTCTAGGCAATCCCTCCCATTCTAGGTCCACCATTACTCCTCTGTGATCTGAAAAAACCGCGTCCACCACACGCACTCTGCTCACTATTACTGTTCGGGGCACATACAATCGATCCAGTCTTGCCGCATATCCACGTCTAACAAAAGTATGTTCTACAACCCCACCCCGTCCAACGTCCATTAACCCCACTCCATTTAATAATTCCCCCAAAATCCCCAAACAATACCCTGCCCCTCTAGGTTCCACATCCTTACGCCTTATCACACAATTCCAATCACCACCAATTACAGCTACACCCGGCAAAGCACGCAAATAATATACTAAGACATCCTTCACAAATTTATTCTTAATACGCACATCTCCCTCTGCTGGACCATACACACACACCAAACTCATCTGTACCCTACCCCACCACCCATCTACACGAATCACCCTCCCCTCCCCACCCTCACAATGCCTCACTACGAACGGGCTAGTTTCCCTTACCAGGATGGCAACTCCTCCTTTCAACCTTATCGCATGCTCCACATACATATTATACCCATTTACCTTCAACTCATAACCTGGTCTGTAGTTGTGTTCCTGCACGAACACCACGTCAACACTATTACGCACCAAATATTCACTAAACCATACACACTTTCTCTCTGATCTCAATCCATTAATGTTCAATGTCATGCACTTGAAGCTTACAGAGTGGTTTTCCTTCTTGACCCTGGTACTGTCTTGCCACCAGATCGTTTCGTGACACCTCGGTCCCTCTCCCCCCCTTTAGAAACGCTCTTAACCAACTCCTGCCCCTTAGGGCCGCTGTGTCCTCTCTGCGTAACTTCCGCCCAGGACTTTTTGCCAGTGCGCTGAGCAGGCGTGATCACGTCCTCGGAGTCAGATAGCGCAGCAGCGCGCTTCCGTGATGCTCCCTCTGCTTGCATCATGTCGTCTGATACATTGTCCCGGTGGACCTCCACCTCCACAGCTTGCATCAAAATATTCTTATCACACTGCGCAGACCTCAGATCCTGTTCCACGCCCGGATCCACAACAGACCCAAGAACTAGATCTGGACTCCCAACCTTCCCAATACTCTTGTCAGCCAATAACACATTTAAAGCCATGGCTAATGAGTCTTCCACATCGCTAGCACTTGCAGTCGGGGTGTCCTCTTCCAACACCTGAGCTGCGTTCAATGAAGGGGTGTCCCCCCCCTCGTCACACCTGCTGACTCCATCTCCTCCGCTCTTTCGACCTCCTCACTCCAGGACCCACCCTGTGTAGGCAGAGTCACATAAGGCAAATCCTCACTCTTCTCTATTGCTGTATGTCGTTGCCTTTGTTCCATGTTGCCACGCCTCCTTTCACACAGAGCCGCTAGGTGATCATATGACCCACATAACCGACAGGTCCGGCGTTGCCCAGCGTATGTCACAAACACCTGGGTACGAAATTCTGGCAGCACTACGTACGACGGAATAGGGTAACGTAACGTCATCTTCACAGAATACGTTCCTTCGAGTTTCCCTGCGTATGGCCCAGTGGCCCACTTCCTCATATGTACTGTACCATATTTGCCCATCACAAGACGGATGTCAGAATCATCCGCCTCGAATGGCACATTTCTAATCTTAACCCATGTGTAATGGCGAGAAACGTCGTGAAGTCGCACGGTCACAGCGGAGTTAACTGTCAAAGTAACCTCCTGGTACTTGTCTACCACCGCCTCATACACACTTGCCAAATTAAACTTGACAAAGATCCTCGTCGTGCCATTCAGCGCTACTCCATATATCTCCTCGTCAGCAATACCATATGTATCTCGTATGATTGCAGGTAGTATCAGGTCCATAGAAGTTCCTGTCACAGCCCCATGGATAAGCTCAACACAGACTGTGTTTATGCGTCTCCGGCTTGCCTGCGCCATGCTGTGAAAATATAACTGCCACTAATCAACACCAGGGGGTAGCAGCAGCACACGTCCTCTCTACTCAAGAGCTGAGAGACGAATGAGTGGGTAAGATTATGAGGTCGAAGGAGCCACCTGCAGTGACCACGGGTGGCTAAGTTTTCTCACATATTTACACGGGGTGACTACAGTAAACAATATGGCTGTTGTCTCCCAATGAGATTACTTGTATGAATGTAATGTTGAGGTACATACAGGTAATCCCATATAAAATTTTCCATACAGGCCTAGCTGACATCTGTGACATACTACTATATAGAAAGCCCCTTGTTATGTAGAGCATTTCGGGCAAATTAGGTCACTTTTATCAAAGGGTGCGACTCGCACCAGTTGACTAACACCAGGTACCCATTTTACTGAGTGAACATGGACAGCAGGTGTCTTATGAAAACACGTTCTAATGTTTTTTTCAGCCGTACTGGGGATGTACCCCCGGATCTCAGTATATGAGCTGAGTTGAAAAGTGAGACACTAATGCAACACATGGGAATCTTTATTCAGGAAACGTTTCGCCACACAGTGGCTTC
The DNA here is from genome assembly GCF_038502225.1 of Cherax quadricarinatus. Taxonomy (NCBI): domain Eukaryota; kingdom Metazoa; phylum Arthropoda; class Malacostraca; order Decapoda; family Parastacidae; genus Cherax; species Cherax quadricarinatus. The sequence continues at coordinate 12,078,062 of NC_091346.1, read as the reverse complement.
ATCAGTCCAATACAAAGCAGAAGGTGTAAGGAGAGGAGGAGTTTGAGGTAATCAGTCCCTCAGCCTGGATTCGATGTGTTCAGTTCATCAATTTTGTAGACTCCAGGCTGAGGGACTGATTACCTCAAACTCCTCCTCTCCTTACACCTTCTGCTTTGTATTGGACTGATGAAGCCACTGTGTGGCGAAACGTTTCCTGAATAAAGATTCCCATATGTTGCATAAGTGTCTCAATCTTCAATTTGTCGGTTTTTCCAAACCATTCATCACATATGAGCTGAGTGTGCTAGCGATCGAGCTATGGGACACCGATTAAAGTCCTCTGGCAGAGGTACGGTGGTGTACCATTTACAGCCCTATGGCATGGGCAGCCCTATGACAAGGGCGAGGTGACTTTCAAATCCAGTTGAGTCATTTCTGGCACTCAGGCAGCAGTCCAATGCCAGAACGACTCGGAAGATTCTCTGGAAGGTTCTGGTGACTAAAGTTCTCGCTTAACATAGCGAGAGTCTGGGTTCAATTCCCAGCCAGGGTAGAAACATTGGGCGTGTTTCTTTACACCTGTTGTCTATGTTCACCCATTAGTAAATGGGTACCTGGGTGTCATTCGACTGGCGTGGGTCACATCCTTGAAGAAAACTGACCTAATTTGCCCGATATTCTCAGCATAGCAAGGGGCTTTCTATGTAGTAGTATTGTGGAAAATATATAGTATATTTTCCGAAAATAGTGTATTTGTATGTAAATTAATAAAATATATTGTATTTAATAAAAATTATATTATAAAAAAAATGGGAAGCTCGGCGCCTGCGCTGACGAGCAGGAAGAGCCGCCATGTTTTTTGAATGAGCCAAGAAAACATTAGTAAAAATAAGAAGAATTTTCGTCACTCTAGATGTTATATTGGACTTACACCTCTCAAATAGGAACCGAAATTGTTGGAATTGCAGTCCTGCATAACGGGAGAATCAGGCGACTGGAGAGGACTCCGTAATTAGATGAAAACAGGATATTACCCCCAGCTAAGTCATGTCTATATTTATGTTTATAGTTCTGGCCAGTATTATTATCATAAATGTAGACAGAGGGGTTTTTGAGTATGATACACAGTAATCTCCAGACAAATTGGTGAGTGTTATGATTATAAACTCTCCTTCTGTTATATAAATGTGTATATGTAATCATTTATTAATTTTAATATGCAGTCCACAAAATTATAATAATTTTACCAGAATTCCTGCTGTGTATGTTTACCTGGAGTTTACCTGGAGAGAGTTCCGGGGGTCAACGCCCCCGCGGCCCGGTCTGCGACCAGGCCTCCTGGTGGATCAGAGCCTGATCAACCAGGTTGTTACTGCTGGCTGCATGCAAACCAGCGTACAAGCCACAGCCCGGCTGATCAGGAACCGACTTTAGGTGCTTGTTCAGTGCCAGCTTGAAGACTGCCAGGGGTCTGTTCGTAATCCCCCTTATGTATGCTGGGAGGCAGCTGAACAGTCTCGGGCCCCTGACACTTATTGTATGGTCTCTTAACGTGCTAGTGACACGCCTGCTTTTCATTGGGGGGATGTTGCATCGTCTGCCAAGTCTTTTGCTTTCGTAGTAAGTGATTTTCGTGTGCAAGTTCGGTACTAGTCCCTCTAGGATTTTCCAGGTGAATATAATCATGTATCTCTCCTGCCTGCGTTCCAGGGAATACAGGTTCAGGAACCTCAAGCGCTCCCAGTAATTGAGGTGTTTTAGCTTTTCAGCTACGGTGAAAAGCTCTGTTCCACAAGGCACAGTACTCGCTCCCATCTTGTTCCTCATCCTTATATCCGACATAGACAAGGATGTCAGCCACAGCACCGTGTCTTCCTTTGCAGATGACACCCGAATCTGCATGACAGTGTCTTCCATTGCAGACACTGCAAAGCTCCAGGCAGACATCAACCAAATCTTTCAGTGGGCTGCAGAAAACAATATGAAGTTCAACGATGAGAAATTTCAATTACTCAGATATGGTAAACATGAGGAAATTAAATCTTCATCAGAGTACAAAACAAATTCTGGCCACAAAATAGAGCGAAACACCAACGTCAAAGACCTGGGAGTGATCATGTCGGAGGATCTCCCCTTCAAGGACCATAACATTGTATCAATCGCATCTGCTAGAAAAATGACAGGATGGATAATGAGAACCTTCAAAACTAGGAAGGCCAAGCCCATGATGACACTCTTCAGGTCACTTGTTCTATCTAGGCTGGAATATTGCTGCACACTAACAGCACCTTTCAAGGCAGGTGAAATTGCCGACCTAGAAAATGTACAGAGAACTTTCACGGCGCGCATAACGGAGATAAAACACCTCAATTATTGGGAGCGTTTGAGGTTCCTAAACCTGTATTCCCTGGAACGCAGGAGGGAGAGATACATGATTATATACACCTGGAAAATCCTAGAGGGACTAGTACCGAACTTGCACACGAAAATCACTCATTACGAAAGCAAAAGACTTGGCAGACGATGCACCATCCCCCCAATGAAAAGCAGGGGTGTCATTAGCACGTTAAGAGACCATACAATAAGTGTCAGGGGCCCGAGACTGTTCAACTGCCTCCCAGCACACATAAGGGGGATTACCAACAGACCCCTGGCAGTCTTCAAGCTGGCACTGGACAAGCACCTAAAGTCAGTTCCGGATCAGCCGGGCTGTGGCTCGTATGTTGGTTTGCGTGCAGCCAGCAGCAACAGCCTGGTTGATCAGGCTCTGATCCACCAGGAGGCCTGGTCTCAGACCGGGCCGCGGGGGCGTTGACCCCCGGAACTCTCTCCAGGTAAACTCCAGGTATGCGCGCCGTGAAGGTTCTCTGTACATTTTCTAGGTCAGCAATTTCACCTGCCTTGAAAGGTGCTGTTAGAGTGCAGCAATATTCCAGCCTAGATAGAACAAGTGACCTGAAGAGTGTCATCATGGGCTTGGCATCCCTAGTTTTGAAGGTTCTCATTATCCATCCTGTCATTTTTCTAGCAGATGCGATTGATACAATGTTATGGTCCTTGAAGGTGAGATCCTCTGACATGATCACTCCCAGGTCTTTGACGTTGGTGTTACGCTCTATTTTGTGGCCAGAATTTGTTTTGTACTCTGATGAAGATTTAATTTCCTCGTGTTTACCATATCGTAGTAATTGAAATTTCTCATCGTTGAACTTCATATTGTTTTCTGCAGCCCACTGAAAGATTTGGTTGATGTCTGCCTGGAGCCTTGCAGTGTCTGCAATGGAAGACACTGTCATGCAGATTCGGGTGTCATCTGCAAAGGAAGACACGGTGCTGTGGCTGACATCCTTGTCTATGTCGGATATGAGGATGAGGAACAAGATGGGAGCGAGTACTGTGCCTTGTGGAACAGAGCTTTTCACCGTGGCTGCCTCGGATTTTACTCTGTTGACTACTATTCTCTGTGTTCTGTTAGTGAGGAAATTATAGATCCATCGACCGACTTTTCCTGTTATTCCTTTAGCACGCATTTCGTGCGCTATTACGCCATGGTCACACTTGTCGAAGGCTTTTGCAAAGTCTGCATATATTACATCTGCATTCTTTTTGTATTCTAGTGCATCAAGGACCTTGTCGTAGTGATCCAATAGTTGAGACAGACAGGAGCGACCTGTTGTAAACCCATGTTGCCCTGGGTTGTGTAACTGATGGGTTTCTAGATGGGTGGTGATCTTGCTTCTTAGGACCCTTTCAAAGATTTTTATGGTATGGGATGTTAGTGCTATCGGTCTGTAGTTCTTTGCTGTTGCTTTACTGCCCCCTTTGTGGAGTGGGGCTATGTCTGTTGTTTTTAGTAACTGTGGGACGACCCCCGTGTCCATGCTCCCTCTCCATAGGATGGTAAAGGCTCGTGATAAGGGCTTCTTGCAGTTCTTGATGAACACGGAGTTCCATGAGTCTGGCCCTGGGGCAGAGTGCATGGGCATGTCATTTATCGCCTGTTCGAAGTCATTTGGCGTCAGGATAACATCAGATAGGCTTGTGTTAACCAAATTCTGAGGCTCTCTCATAAAAAATTCATTTTGATCTTCGACTCTCAGTCTGGTTAGTGGCTTGCTAAAAAATTGAGTCATATTGGGACTTTAGTAGCTCACTCATTTCCTTGCTGTCATCTGTGTAGGACCCATCTTGCTTAACTAAGGGCCCAATACTGGACGTTGTTCTCGACTTTGATTTGGCATAGGAGAAGAAATACTTTGGGTTTCTTTCGATTTCATTTATGGCTTTTAGTTCTTCCCGCGATTCCTGACTCCTATAAGATTCCTTTAGCTTAAGTTCGATGTTTGCTATTTCTCTGACCAGTGTCTCCCTATGCATTTCAGATATTGACCTCTTTTAGCCGCTCTGTTATTCTTTTCCGTCGCCTGTAAAGGGAGCGCCTGTCTCTTTCTATTTTACATCTACTCCTCCTTTTTCTTAGAGGAATAAGCCTTGTGCATACATCGAGTGCCACCGAATTAATCTGTTCTAGGCATAAGTATATCTTAGTATATCTTCCCAGCTTATATCGGTTAGGACTTGGTTTACTTGGTCCCACTTTGTTTTTGTTATTGAAGTTGAATTTGGTGAATGCTCCCTCGTGACTAATTTCATTATGTCGGTCTGGGGCTCCGCGCATACATGTCTGAACCTCAATTATGTTGTGATCTGAGTATATTGTTTTTGATATGGTGACATTTCTTATCAGATCATCATTGTTAGTGAAGATGAGGTCTAGTGTATTCTCCAGTCTTGTAGGCTCTATTATTTGCTGGTTTAAATTGAATTTTGTGCAGAGATTTAAAAGCTCGTGTGAGTGTGAGTTTTCATGAGAGCTGCCTCCTGGTGTTATTTCTGCAACAATATTATTTGCTATATTCCTCCATTTTAGGTGCCTTAAGTTGAAATCCCCCAGGAGCAAGATGTTTGGTGCAGGAGCTGGAAGATTTTCCAGACAGTGGTCAATTTTTAACAGCAGTTCCTGGAATTGCGGGGATGTTGCATCTGGAGGCTTGTAGACTACCACAATGAGTAGGTTTTGGTTCTCGATCTTTACTGCTAAAACTTCCACTACATCATTTGAGGCATTAAGCAGTTCTGTGCAAACAAGTGACGCTGCAATGTACAGGCCAACCCCCCCCCTTTTGCCTGTTCACTCTGTCACATCTGTATAGGTTGTAACCTGGGATCCATATTTCGTTATCCAAGTGATCCTTTATGTGGGTCTCAGTGAAAGCCGCGAACATTGCCTTTGCCTCTGCAAGCAGTCCACGGATGAAAGGTATTTTGTTGTTTGTTGCTTGCTTTAGACCCTGTATATTTGCAAAGAAGAATGTCATCGGACTGGTGGTATTGTTGGTACTGGGGGGGGATTTTTTTCCGGCATTAGTATCTGTATCTGTTGGTTTGGAGTGGAGGCCATCAATTAATATAGGTCTAGAGCAACTTGTGGAGAAATAGATGGTAGGTATCGAAAGAGGACATTTTTGCGACCTACTACTACTACTACCACCAGCACTACCTCTTCCTGCCTATGTATAGCCGTCCTGCTCCACTTCTGGTTAGTGTGACTTTGTAAATGGTCCAAGTTGGACCGAAACGTCGTCGTAAGCTCCTCTCTTCTATGTGCAGGTTATTTGTGTATAGGTGTTCTAAAAATTCTTACTTGTCTCTGTAACTTTGATAAATAATTATTATCTTTGTTACCATTTACTTGCATGTATGTAATGAGATTCATCCAGGTAAATGTAATTTTCCACAAATTTGTCATTGATGTCAGCTATGGTCTGTATACCTTGTACATGTACTTGTAGTAAGTAAGCAAGTAGGTGTGAGGGAAAAGTTCAATAAATAGGAGTAGCAATATAGTAACAATAGTTTCATTGCCGGCTACTTGTTAAGGTAGGGCAAGTCCAGCTCCCGCTATCCCCCACCTTTTTCCCCCTCCCCGAAAGTGATAGTTTGATTGCCAGCTGCTTGTTAAGGTAGGGTCAGTCTAGCTCCCACTATCCCTTCCCCCTCCTTCTCCCCCCCCCCCAAAAGGTGACGTGTGGGGCTCCTGTCCAAACAGTAATCACTAGACTCAGAGCTCCCAGTACTACTGTAAGTACATGCCTGCCTTGTATTCTAGTGGATTTATTGGTTGAAAGCTTCACTTTTGACCAATAATAAACTTAGTCCTTTCAGTCTTGCTCTAAGTTGAATGTTGTAATGATCACCACGTCTTTTAGATATTGTACTTATCATGGAGAGTGATTTCTTAAGCAGTGGGTAACCTGTCTTTCCAGCTTGGATGACAGAGAGGGTCACCTGCCAATCAACGAATAGAATTGAAGATGGACTAACGTCCTGGAGACGTCCCCTGTTGTATTTACTTGCCTGTGCATATGTATGAAGAATCAGGACGTAACCCCTCATCATTGCAGCGGTACAAAACCTGATTTTCTGTCATCGGGAGAGATTATTTATGGCCACAAGAACGAGCCAGTGGGTTGTCACCAACACCTGCGACCCCCCCCCCCCCATCATCAGCAACGGCTACGATTTCAACCACACGCAGTGTCACCAACACCAGACACACAAGTTCTCTATATATTAGCGTTGAATTCAGATATCATTTATATTTTTCATTTTTCATTTTCTTTAAGGTAGGATCAATATTTCATATTTAAGTGTTTTATATTTTATATTTCTTAAATAATAAAGTGTTTATGTTTGTCAGTTTTTGTTCTTTTTCTATGCATTAATTTTCCTGAGGAGGAGCCAGCCTTAGTAATACTGACTGAAGTTGTTACAGGGCTGAGTCCCCTCAAGGAAGGTTCCTTGATGTTGGTGAGGGGCTCTTGATTTAGGGAATTGGATCTGTGCTCCAGTTCCCTGAATTAAGCCTGAAGATGCACAAATTAACATTAAGATCGACAACACCCTAATTACCAGACATAATGAGGGCAAATTCCTAGGCCTATACCTTGACAACAACCTGAATTTCAGCTCCCATATCCAACACATAACCAAAAAAGTATCCAAAACAGCTGGGATCCTCTCCAAGATACGATACTACGTGCCGCAAACTGCCCTTATCACACTATACCATTCACTTATATATCCATACCTCACCTATGCTATTTGTGCTTGGGGATCAACTGCAGCAACACACCTAAAGCCAATAATAACCCAAAAAAAAGCTGCAGTAAGAATAATCACTAAATCCCATCCCTGACAACACCCCCCCCCCACTCTTCATAGATCTAAACTTACTCCCTGTTCAGTACATCCACACTTACTACTGTGCAATCTAAATCTACAGGACCTTAAACTCCAATATCAACCTTGACCTAAAACGCTTTCTTGATAGTTGTGACAGAACCCACAGGCATAACACCAGACACAAACATCTCTACGACATTCCCCGTGTCCGACTAAACCTTTACAAAAATTCAATGTATGTCAAAGGCCCTAAAATCTGGAACACCCTACCTGAGAACTCTAGAACTGCAGACACATTCATCACCTTCAAAACTACCATTAGAAAACATCTTATCTCCCTGATACACCCCGTCAACTAACTACACGAATACCACCTGGTGGTTCACACTTACACTCACTCACCCATTTGACCATAAACAGAAATATTAATCTCAATCTTAATTAAAATAATGAATCCTATGACACTCCAATACTGAAACTATGTACTGTGCCAAAACAAAAGCATTCACATTGCTAAACTCACAAACTAGTATTTAGTCACTTAGCCATAATACCAACTTACCTCATAATTTGTAAAATTTTAAAATAAAAAATTAGACTAAGTCTGCCCGAAATGCCTAGCCATGCTAGGTGTTCTAGTGGTACACTCTGTAATCATTATTTAACTACATGTAAACCACACAACAACCAAATTCTGTAAATTCAACATTGTAATCTTTATAGAGAATAAACTTTGAATTTGAATTTGAATTTGAATGCCTTCCACATCCCCCCCAGGCGCTGTATAATCCTCCGGGTTTAGCGGCCAACATGGCCGACGTGGCAGGTTGTGTAGCGGGCTAGCTGCGGGATTTTCAAGGATAGCTCCTGGTCAAAGAGGCTGACCAGGTCCCTACTTAACAGAACTCAGTGTGAATGCTTTGAGAAGATACCAGAGCAGCGAACGGACTTCCCAGTGCATCATTTCAGCGTAAATAGTTGAAGTGTTGTGCAGAAGGTTTGGTGTTGTCGAGTCAGGACCAGTCAGCGCCTCCCCCCCTCTCCGCTGGGGGGGAGGGGGAGGGCGTGTGTAGTAAACAGTGACCCTCTCATAACGCCTCGCCCCTGCCCGTCTCCCCCGCCTCACCCACCCAACTCCCAGCGCCACCCCATCTCTAGAGGGTACTTCTCCCCTAACCCACGATGTCAGCGATGGCACTGCAGGGAGTGCCGGGCTCACAGGAACTTCCACTACAGGGACAGCATCGTGGAGTTCGACCGCGAGGCAGCTGTCAGGTGTGCCACAGGCAGTGTGTACTCAGTTCCTCAAGCTTCAACATCCGTGCACACGAGGGCCTGGGATCTTCAGTCAACTTGGCGTCCACCAGGACGTTGCCATGTCCCTAGGACAGCTCTCCATCGGGCTGCTAACGGAGCCACTGGCTTCTTGGACCTCTTGATGAGGGTCGATGGTGCTCGTGCAAGCAGCAGATCCCGGGGCAACTTGCTGCTGTTTGCAATGGCTGTCTGCTGAGGAGAGACAGGCACCTAGCAACATCTGTTGTTGGGGCAATGGATGAATTCCCTGCTATGTTTGTCAACTGCTCATTACTCTGTAATTTGTCTATGATTGTAATCATGTGATAACGTGTTTATCATTCATTACCTTTGAAACTTGTCATGATTTTGACCAGCTCTACCTGGAGCTCATTACCTTTGTAAATTCTCATGATTAATGTGTTTATGATTCATTACCTTTGCAATTATTCATGAGTGTGACCAGCTCTACCTGGAGCTCATTACCTTTGTAACTTGGTCATGATTATGACCAGATCTAGTTCATTACCTTTGTAACTTGCTCAGCTATCAAAACTTTGGAGTCCAGTCCCTGGACCAATTATGTACCTCTGTAATCTTTTGACTACCGCCCACAGGATGGGTATGGGGTGCATAATAAACATATTAAACTAACCTTGATTTTAATAATAATACAGGGCTGAGTAAGCCTTCACAGTAGGTAAGTAAGTTTATTCAGGTATACACAAATACAGTTACATAGAATTATCATACATAGCAGCATATGTGTAGATTATTATTATTATAATCAAAGGGGAAGCGCTAAACCCGGAGGATTATACAGCGCCTGGGGGGGGGGATGTGGAAGGCATTCAGGCTTAATTCGGGGAACTGGAGCACAGATCCAATTCCCTAAATCAAGAGCCCCTCACCAACATCAAGGAACCTTCCTTGAGGGGACACATGTGTAGAGAACCTAGGATAACCCAAAAAAGTCAGACAGAGTAACTTATTTCCATTGGGGTCCTTTAAAGATATTATTATTATTATTATTATTATTATTATTATTATTATTATTATTATTATTATTATTATTATTATTATTATTATTATTATGGAGGTATGTTGAACACCTCCAGATAATCTCCTGATTCTCTGGAGGTGGTATTTGGCTGCTGCTGTGCCGCCGTAAATCAACTCTTTCTAGGCCTTGGAAAAACCTGTTGGTGTTCATTTAGGTTGGGGCTGTGTGAGCGTCTGACTCTACAGGGTCTGGGTAAGGGAATCCACTTGACCAAACTGGAAACTTATTATTCCGTTTCTCCTTCCTGGAGAAAACTCATTTCTTTGACAATTTCCACACATATATGGCCAATATATTTCCCCCCGTCTCTGAGGAGCCAGAGCTGAATAAGGCGTAAGTTTTGGTGTCCTTTATATTGTGTCAACAATAACAATAACACAAGATGGCGCTGGTGCGAGTGTGTTGTGTCTCTGCTGTCAGACTTTATGCACCCACACAGGTACCTAGGTAGGTCCTTCAATACTAAGTAAAGACACATATCTTGTATTAGATCTGAGAAATAATTAACAATATACGTATAGATGATTCAAGGCTCGATTGGCAAGACTGAACTCACAACTGAGTGTCCTTGGTTCGATACCCGGTGCGGGTGGAAACGTTGGGTATGTTTCCTGACACCTGCTGTCACTGTTCACCTAGCAGTAAGTAGGTACCTGAATGTTAGTCACCTTACACCTGTTATCCCTGTTCACCTAGCAGTAAGTAGGTACCTGAATGTTAGTCACCTTACACCTGTTGTCACTACACTTAGCATACCTGGAGTATACCTGGAGAGGGTTTCGAGGGTCAACGCCCCCGTGGTGCAATTTGAGACCAGGCCTCGTGGTGGATCAGGGCCTGATCAACCAGGCTGTCACTGTTGGCCACACTTAAACTGACGTATGAACCACAGCCCAGCTGGTCAGGTACTGACATTCGGCACCTGTCCAGTGTCTTCTTGAAGACAGCCAGGGGTCTTTTGGTAATCCCCCTTAAGTATGCTGGGAGGCTGTTGAGCACTCTTGGACCCCTGATGCTTACAGTGTTTCTCTCAGTGTACTCGTGGCACCCCAGCATTAAGTAGGTAGGCATTAAGTAGGTAACTGGGTGTTAGGTGACTGGTGTGGGTGGCATCCTGGGGGGACAAGATTAAAGGACCACAATGGAAATAAGACAGACAATCCTCCACGACTCACTGACTGTTGGCTTATCCTGGGTGACTAACTTTCCCTGGGTTATAAATATCGACAAATCTTTAATGCTTATATACTTGATTCAGCACTCATGTTTTTGTGATTCTAGTCTCATATTTATGATTCAGTGCTCATGTATTCTCCATTCTACTATCATGTATTCACAATACACTGCTCAAGTATTCATCATTCTACTATCATGTCGGTGTCCCGTAGCTTGATCGCTAGCACACTCAGCCCACTCACTGAGTTCCGGGGTTTGAATCTCCTCTGGTACGGCTGGAAAACATTAGGAACGTGTTTCCATAAGACACCCACTGTCCCTGTCCCTGTTCAACAATCAGTTTAAAATGGGTACCTGGGTGTTAGTTGACTGGTGTGGGTCGCATCCTGGGACAAAACTGACCTAATTTGCCTGAAATGCTCTACATAACAAAAGGCTTTCTATATAGTAGTATGTCATTGATGTCAGCTATGGTCTTTATACCATGTACTACATGTACTTACAGTAAATAAAGATGATATTATTATACAGTGGACCCCCAGATATTGTAGTCGTCGAATTTCGTAATATTCGGAAATTGTAACTTTTTTTTTTTGTCAAAATATTGACTCGGTGATTGTCATTGAGCTCAGTAATAGTCATTCTTCCCGAACGCATCCGCACAGCAACAGCGGCCTGACACTTAGTGTGCCATTGTTTATCAGCCAGTGAGCACGATCCCATGCGTTCATATGATACATTTCTTATTATTCCATTCTTTTTAGTGCTTGCAACTGCTAAATAAGCCACCATATTAGATGAATTGTGCTAGATAAATAAGCCATAGAATTGATATTCGTGTCATATTGAAGGACTATTTTGTCCTGTCTCCAAACACACACCCCTGCTGCCGCCACAATTCCTAACATATGCCAGAAACAGACAGGGTTCCAGTGACTCTCAAGCTGGTTCTAGTGACATTAAAAAACAAAGAAGGGAAGTAACCCAGGAAAAGGACTTGGTACCTGAAGTCTTTATTGATTGGGATTCCCCTTCCAAACAGTAATTTCTCCATCCTCTCCTCTCCTCCCCTCTTCAATACACTAAGAAGAGTCTTTCATAAAGGTAAGTGTCATGTTGCTATTGTTTTATTCTTCATGTTTCATTGTTTTCTGTGTGGGTAAATGTATATTTCATGTAAAAAATTTTTTTTTTAATACTTCTGGGTGTCTGGAACGGATTAATTGGATTTACATTATTTCTTATGGGGAAAATAAATTCGGAAGTCATCAAATTCGGCTTTAGTCACTCTCTAAAATGGATTAATTACGATAACCGAGGGTCCACTGTATTATATTATGTATTCACGATTCAGTACAGTGGACCCCCGCATAATGCTATTAATCCGTTCCTGAGAGCTCAATGTTATGCGAAATTATCGTTATGCGAATTAATTTTCCCCATAAGAAATAATGGAAATCAAATTAATCCGTGCAAGACACCCAAAAGTATGAAAAAAAAAAAATTTTACCACATGAAATATTAATTTTAATACACAAACTTAAGAAAACATGCACAGTTACATGACACTTACCTTTATTGAAGATGTGGTGATGATTGATGGGATGGGAGGAGGGGAGACTGGATGGTTTTAGTGTTTAGAAGGGGAATCCCCTTCCATTAGGACTTGAAGTGTCAAGTCCTTTTCCGGGGTTGCTTTCCTTCTTTTAATGCAACTAGGACCAGCTTCAGAGTCGCTGGACTTCTGTCACACAACATATCTGTCCATAGTGGCCTGTACCTCTCGTTCCTTTATGACTTTCCTAAAGTGTTTCACAACAGTGTCAGTGTAATAGTCACCAGCACGGCTTGCAATAGCTGTCTGAGGGTGATTTTCATCCATGAAGGTTTGCACTTCAAGCCACTTTGCACAGATTTCCTTAATCTTTGAAGTAGGCAACTTCTTCAATTTCTCTCTCCCCTCCTCCGAAGCAATTCCTCAGGTGTGGCCTCTTGCTGTTGAAGTTGATCTAGCAGCTCATCAGTGGTTAGTTCTTCATTGTCCTCCACCAACTCTTCCACATCCTCCCCACTAACCTCCAACCCCAAGGACTTTCCCAATGCCACAATTGATTCCTCAACTGGCATAGGATTCTCAGGGTTAGCCTCAAATCCTTCAGAATCCCTTTGGTCTACACATTCTGGCCACAGTTTCTTCCAAGCAGAGTTCAAGGTCCTCTTAGTCACTCCCTCCCAAGCCTTACCTATAAGGTTTACACAATTGAGGATATTAAAGTGCTCTCTCCAAAACTCTCTTCGAGTCAATTGAGTTTCTGAGGTCACTACAAAGCACCTTTCAACAGAGCTTTTGTGTACAGTTTTTTTAAGTTTGCAATAACCTGCTGGTCCATGGGCTGCAGGAGAGGAGTGGTATTAGGAGGTAAAAACTTCACCTTAATGAAGCTCATGTCCCCACAAAGTCGCTCTGCCAAGTCTGTAGGATGACCAGGAGCATTGTCTAACACCAGGAGGCACTTAAGGTCTAATTTCTTTCCAGTTAGGTAATTTTTCACAGTGGGGGCAAATGCTTGGTGTAACCAGTCATAGAAAAAGTCCCTAGTGACCCATGCCTTATTGTTTGCCCTCCACAGCACACACAAATTAGCCTTGAGGATATTCTTTTGCCTGAACGGTCTGGGAGTTTCAGAGTGATACACTAATAAAGGCTTCACTTTGCAATCGCCACTAGCATTGGCACACATGAGAAGAGTAAGCCTGTCTTTCATAGGCTTATGTCCTGGGAGTGCCTTTTCCTCCTGAGTAATGTAGGTCCTGCTTGGCATTTTCTTCCAAAACAAGCCTGTTTCGTCACAATTAAACACTTGTTCAGGTTTCAGTCCTTCATTGTCTATGTACTCCTTGAATTCATGCACATATTTTTCAGCTGCTTTTTGGTCCGAACTGGCAGCCTCACCATGTCTTATCACACTATGTATGCCACTACGCCTCTTAAATCTCTCAAACCAACCTTTGCTTGCCTTAAATTCACTTGCATCACCACTAGTTGCACGCATTTTTCTAATTAAATCCTCGTGCAACTTCCTAGCCTTTTCACTTATGATCGCTTGAGAGATGCTATCGCCTGCTATCTGTTTTTCGTTTATCCACACCAATAACAGTCTCTCAACATCTTCTATCACTTGCGATCTCTGTTTCGAAAGCACAGTTAAACCTTTGGCAAGAACAGCTCCCTTGATTGCCGTTCTCTTGGACACAATAGAAGCGATGGTTGATTGGGGTTTACTATACAACCTGGCCAGCTCGGAGACACGCACTCCACTTTCATACTTAGCAATGATCTCTTTCTTCATCTCCATAGTAATTCTCACCCTTATTCCTGTAGGGTTGGCACTAGAAGCTTTCTTGGGGCCCATGGTCACTTATTTTTCAGGTGAAATCACTATAAAAAGGCTGTAATAATACGAAATGTTCCGATTGTATGCTTGAATGTTACCGCGGAGGCTGGCTTGTAAACAGTGCCACTGGCAGAAGAAGTGAGGCTGGCTCAGGCCGCATGAACGTGTCTCGGACGAATCCCGTTGAGCGAATTTTTTAGCACTATGCGAGGCAAAATTTTAGCGATAAAATGTATCGCTATGCGGATTTAACACTATGCGATGCCAACGTTATGTGGGGGTCCACTGTACTCATGTACTCATGATTCAGTGCTTCTGTATTCACCATTCTACTTTCATGTACATATTCACAATTCGACCCTCATGTACTTTTGATTCACTGCTCATGTATTCACCATTCTAAATCATGTATTCATGATTCAGTACTCATATACGTACTCACAATTCAGTGCTCATATAGTCATGATTCTACTCTCATGTACACACAATTTAACACTTGTATTCTCACACATATTCATTCACTCTCTCACTTTATTTATATTTTTATTTATTTATTTATTGTATGACAGATGTATAGTTAATATCCCCAGCAATCTTGCTTCCTTAATTTCATGGTGTTAAAAATTCACTGAATTCTGCCACCTAATTCTTTAACTACTGGGTGACCCACTGATATACAGTGGACCCCTGGATATTGGTTGGTGTGGATATTGGCCAAATCAGATTTCAGTCACTTTTTTGACCAAAATTCTATCCTGGATTTCAGCCAACAACTCAGAAATCGGCCATATCAGACGCGTAATAATAATCACTCTTGGGTGCATTAACCCCTTGACTGTCGCAGCCCCAAATCCTGAGGTGTCTCCTGATGTTGCAAAACTTCCAAAAAAAAAAAAAAAAAAAAAATTTCTTGTGAAATGATAGAGAATCTTTTCCTGATTGTAACGACACCAAAAGAACGAAATTTAATGAAAAATTGATGGCGATTTCGTCCACTTTGAGCCCTGTTTTGGGCTAATTCCATTGTTCCAGTCAACCAAACTCATAGCTATTTCTTTAGAACTCCATTTTTTCTATCGATTGAATACAAGAAACTGCCCATTTACTGATTTTTAACTACCCAATAACGGGGTCAGAAATTTGCAATTTGGACAATTTTATGAAAATTAAAAAATAAGACAATTTCAAAATAGGGTCCAGAATGAACAATGCAGACATTCCTGGCTTTAAAATAACATTTTCTTTGTTCATCAGTCATGTCTCCAGGCCCCTCTGATACTCTTTCTGTTTTGAATTTTTATTCAAACAAAAAATAGAAGATTTACTATTATGCAGACTATTGCAATATTGTAATAATTGTATAAATAATGTCAACCCATTCATGACTGCATATTAGAATGGCTACTTGAACATTTATTGGAAAATGACATCATTTGTTTACTTTTGAACATCAGCAAAAATCAAACATTTCCCCTGCTTTGAGCTCCATTTCAAGGTTCTTTTCATAGTAAAACCAATCAACGAGAATACAACCATAAATACTATATGAAAATTGACCACAAAGTCATCATTTTAATTAAAAAAATGGTTGGAGTTTTTTTTCTAATTATGCTCTGCTTGCTGCAGGATTTTTTTTTATTTGGTGCACACTGACCACACAGACCCATTCTCTCACCAGCTTTCTCCTGCTTGATTTGAAGCTGCTAGAATTTATGAGTATGCAGTGGACCCCCGCCTTACGATATTAATCCGTTCCCGAGAGCTCATCCTAAGCCGAAATTATCGTAAGGCGAATTAATTTTCCCCATAAGAAATAATGGAAATCAAATTAATCCGTTCCTGACACTCCAAAGTATGAAAAAAAAAATTTTTACCACATGAAATATTAATTTTAATACACACAAACTGAAGAAGACATGCACAATTACTACTCTACTAAGAATAGAATACATGACACTTACCTTTATTGAAGATCTGGTGATGATTGATGGGATGGGAGGAGGGAAGAGTGTGGAAGTTGTTATTGTTTAGAAGGGGAATCCCCTTCCATTAGGACTTGAGGTAGCAAGTCCTTTTCTGGGGGTTACTTCCCTTCTTCTTTTAATGCCACTAGGACCAGCTTCAGAGTCACTGGACCTCTATCACACAACAAATCTGTCCATAGAGCTCTGTACCTCCCGTTCCTTTAAGACTTTCCTAAAATGGGCCATAACACTGTCATTGTACAGGTTGCCAACACGGCTTCCAGTAGCTGTGTCAGGGTGATTTTCATCTGCAAAGGTTTGCAGTTCAACCCACTTTGCACACATTTCCTTAATCTTGGAAGTAGGTAACTTCCTCAATTTCTATCTTCCCTCCTCTGAAGCAGTTTCCTCAAGTCTGGCCTCTTGCTGTTGAAGATGATCTTGCAGTTCTTCAGTGGTTAGTTCTTCATTGTCCTCCTCCACCAACTCTTCCACATCCTCCCCACTAACCTCCAACCCCAAGGACTTCCCCAATGCCACAAGGATTCCACAACTTGCATACGCTTTTCAGGGTTAGCTTCAAAATCCCATTCTTCTACACATTCTGGCCACAGTTTCTTCCAAGCAGAGTTCAAGGTCCTCTCAGTCACTCCCTCCCAAGCCTTACCTATAAAGTTTACACAACTGAGGATGCTAAAGTGATCTTTCCAAAACTCTCTTAGAGTGACTCGAGTGTCTGAGGTCACTTCAAAGCACTTTTGAAACATAACTTTTGTGTAGAGTTTTTTGAAGTTTGAAATGGCCTGCTGGTCCATGGGCTGCAGGAGAGGAGTGGTATTAGGAGGCAAAAACTTGACCTTAATGAAGCTCATGTCCCCAGGAAGTCGCTCTGCCAAGTCGTGAGGATGACCAGGAGCATTGTCTAATACTGTTATGGGGCTATAGGACCCAACATGTATTTATAAGTAACAGTTACTCTGGAATACCTAATTATATTGAATTGATGGGGACTTTGCTCTAAATGTCAGAAGGACTGATCAACCTTATGACTGAGAGGCAGCTGGGTCAAGCCTATTTTTCTCAATATAATAGGTTATACTATAGACACATAAACACACAATTTAAATAAGTAGTTTATAAAGTTGTATTTCCTTTTGTAAAAGTAAAATTAAGGTGTGGTAGAATTGTGGTAACTGGAGAATTGTGCTTGGCAACAGTCTTTTGTTTTGGTGGGAGGAGCTTAGCCTCTCTCTCTCTCTCCCTCTCACTGACTCGCTCTCTCTGTGGCTGACCTTCAACCTGGCAGGATCTCTGGGTCCTTCTTCTATCTTTTGGGGCATTATGTGTGCTCCAGGGGTGAGTTTTTATAATTTAAGTTGTGACCACCATACCCAGGGTGACTAAAGTGTGTCAAAACACTGGTTAGCCCAGAGTTATGTCAAGAAGAGAGGACAAAAGTTGTTGGGATACACCATGTGGGAGAACAGATATGGAGTGTGTAGATTTCTGTTTTGAAAATGTGAGGCTGTGATTGTATATTCTGTACATATCTATTGAGAATACAGTTATATTTTTATAGTAGTAGTTTACATAACCTGTGAAGAGGGCTGGTGAAAGGGTATCAGAGACACTCAAGATGATCAGCCATGATGTAAGTATTACCCCTAGACAGATAAGGCCATTAAGTAAAAGCTACTCCACACTAGAACATGTAGTGAGAACCTTACTATCAAAGTAATAAGGGACAACCAACGTAACATGGGAGCTTGACCGGGAGAGTTATTTGACTGCTAAAATAACTCAAAACATTCTTTGAACTATATGTGCTGGTATGGGGTAATAACAGTTGCATGTTTCTGGTAGAAGATTTACCAAGGTGAGGTCAGTGGAAGTGTTGTTTTCATATATTAGTTTACAGGTTGTTTTTCTCCTAAGGTGGGAGAAAGGTTAAGTAACACATTTTTGTTGTGGTTGGTAAGTGCTATGTGCATAGTTTACATTCAATTTGTGTTATTTTATGTGCCTGTGGGAAAACTTTGTCCACTGATATTGTAAGAGGGAAGCAAGTGTTTAAAGATAAAAACTATGTCAGAAGATGAGTCTTCAGATTTTTTAGGCTTCAGGGAAGAAGGTAATAATTCATCAGTAAACATGCCTGTTAATAGTGAAGATGAGGAATCACCTACTCCAGGTGATATGGAAATGGAGAGAATGAGACTGAAATTAGCTGTACTAGAGGCTGAAATGAAATTAATGAAAGCTAAGGAGAAAGAACGTCAAAGGTTAGGAGGTTCAGAACAAGAGCCTGAGCAGTACTTTAACATAACTAAAGCTGCAAATTTTGTCCCTAAGTTTACAGAGAGTGACCCAGATAGGTATTTTTCTTTTTTTGAGAAGACTGCTTTGGAGCAAGGATGGCCCAAACAGAAGTGGGCTACCCTAGTTCGCACACAACTTGTAGGTAAAGGATTCCAAAGAGTAGAGACTCTGGAGGGGCAAGATTTTTCTGATTATGATAAGATTAAAGAGGAAGTATTGCTTGCATACCAAATGATACCTGAGAAATATAGACAAAAGTTCAGGAATCAAAAATTTCAGGATGGGCAGACCTTAACTGAGTTTGGGAATGAGAAACTGTTCCTTTTTAAGAAATGGGTTTGTTCTAAAGGAGTTAATAAAGACTATAACAAATTAGTAGATCTAATGGTTCATGAGGAATTGTACAATACAATCCCTGTTGACCTCAGAGAATATTTGGAGGACAAAAACCCAGATAATCTTTCAGAAGCACTGGATCTAGGTGACCGATTCTTGGCTCGCATGGAATTGGTAAGTAAAAACAGTCATGCTCCTGAAAATTTCCCCACTCATTCTAAACCTTATTCCAAGTCCTATGGTCATAAAGGTAAGTGGGACAAGAATTTTCAGGGACAAATGAAGGCTGAGGTGCCCTCTAAAATAGAAGGAAAAGGTAAGTCAGCTGGAGTTCAAAGTTTACTTAGACAATCAGATGTTTCAGATCCTCGAGTAAACAGTACCAGTCCTACACCAAATGGTAAAAATACCTTTAAGAGTTTTATCTGTTATTACTGTAACAAAACTGGACACACACAAAAGTTTTGCTGGTCAAGGCGGCGAGATCAGGAAAGGGAGGAACCACCCCAGAGGACTCTAACTGCAGAGATACATCCAGTTGCCTGCATTAGGTCTTCAAGGCAAGGTGAGGAGGAACCTTTGGATCTAGATCCCAGGATGTGTATATTTTCTAGTAGGTCCACAGTTGGTTTGCAAAAGAATGTAGGCAGAGTTGAGAACATATTGTCCTTGAGAGATGGATGTAGCACCTACTCTTTGCTACGTGCTGGAGTGCTACCAGTGTCTAAGGATACCTATACTGGGGTAGATATATTGTTGAAGGGTATTGCGGGTTCAACCATAAGGACACCGGTACACAAATTATGGGTAGAATCTACATACCAAGTTGGCTATCTCCCTGTAGGTATCTCAGATGAAATTCCCTTCGAAGGGGTCGACCTCTTATTAGGGAATAATGTGATGGGCTTGTTAGACAGTAAAGAACCACTAGTATGGGGGCAACCAGGCCCCAAAGTTTGGGAGAAGAAGGCTAGGGAGACCCTGCCAGACCTTTTCCCTGTTGGTGCCATCACAAGAAGTATGTCTCGTGACCAGGATACCAAGGGTAATCCTTATATTTCTCATGAGGATGGTGAGGACTTAGGTTTGGAAACTCTATTTTCTGAGGTTGAACTGCAATCAACTAAAGAAAAGGATACCACAACCCGAGTTGAGCCTAATCAGTGCAGAGATCAAGGAAATAGTGTGAGAGAGGCTGCACCTGCTAGGGTGCAATTAATTTCTGTGCAGGAAAATGTCGCTGTTGCTGAGGAAAAGATGTTACAGTTAAATAAGTGTTTTCATTTCAGGGAGGAAACTCTTACAAAGAATTCACCTCTATTTGCAGTATCGATGGAAGGAGAACAAGGGTTTTGTCCCCAGATGGTGATGTCCAAGGTTTCCAGGCATTTCTTCTGGTTTCAGCTGTGGGAGACTGTCAGAGTATATTGAGACCTATCATGTCTTTCAAATTATAGGGAAACCTAGTCGAAGTATTAAACCTGTTCCCCTTCAGCCGATTTCAGCACCAGGTGAACCCTTCAGCAAGCTGGTAGTGGATGTCGTTGGCCCACTCCCAAGGACCAGAATGGGAAATAATTATTTACTAACAATAATTTGCTCCACTACCAGGTACCTGGAAGCAGTCCCTCTGCATAAGATAACTGCTCATGTAGTCTTAAGGGTTTTGATGAAGTTCTTTTTTCATGTTGGTTTTCTTCAAGCAGCACAAACAGATCAAGGATCTAACTTTACCTCAAAGTCTTTTAGAAATGTTTTGAAGGGACTAAAAGTAGAGCCTCAGTGTTCAACTGTGTATCACTCTCCATCTCAAGGGGAAATAGAGAAATTACATCAAACCCTCAAGACAATGATGCAAGCCTATGGTATAGACAATACTAACAACTGGGATGAGAGGATCCCTTTCTTTGTATTTGCTGAGTGGGGAAGCACTCTGGAATTTCTGAGCTATTGGCTTGGGGAGGATGGTGATGCTCCCCCCTCGGAGCTTTTTCTCAGTTTCAGATACCGTTTGGCTCATATGAGGTGGATGGTACCAGTGAACGTGCCCATCAACCAGACCAGGATGATGATGTGGGACCATAATGTGAACCATAATACTCTGGAGGCTGGAAGGGAAGTGCTGATACTGGAGCCAATTCATGTGAAAATCTGTATGGCAAGTTGCTGTGAGCTGAACATGTTGTGGGGGAAGTTCCCAGGGGTTAGATATAAAACCCACACCCCTGAGCAGAAAAAGAATGAGTATAATGTACACAGTAACCGGTCAAAAGGTTTGAAGTTGTGTCAAAAATTCAGAGAGACCAATGTTTTAATGGAATGTAAAGGGCTGCAAAACAATAATCTGTATGAAATACCAAAAGCGTATTTAAGAAATAACATGTGTGTAAAAGATTTTGGGAAATGCATGCTTGGGTTTAATGAGAAAAATGTTGGAGAGTTGGCTCAGCCACCTTGGAACTTTATAAAAGTTTGGGATGTCAGTAATGGGGAAAAATTGAAACTCCATGAGGAAATTGTTAAGGAAACTGAGCCAATTCAACAATTTTTGTGTGGGAAAAATCTGTATGAAAAATTGGAGATGGAGGAAGAAGTGAAATTCTTCCAACACCAGTTTGTAGTGCTTAGTGAGAGTCAGTGGGCATTCCCATGCTTCATGGTTCCCAAATTAGATGGCACCCTGGGCATAAACACTGACTACCACAGAGTACGTTTAACAACTAAGGTTTACAGAATTAGAAAGATTGATACTTATGCACTAAAAGATGCAAACATTTTAAATAAGCTAAAACATGGAAGATGTGATTTCCATGGTCTGTGTTCAAGCACCATTTTAATGTGTGTAATGCAAATTGTGTTCATTGTGTGTTTAAAATTTGTGTGTGAGATGGAACGTGATGGTGTTTGTGTAAACTTGATGTATCCAACCTGGGTGCAAAGAGATGTCTTTGGTGTTTGTTGTTGCACTGCGAGAGGTTGCAGAACTGTTACTATCAGTGAGCAACCTTCTAAATTTAAATGTCAACATTTTATCACAGGAAAGAAAATTTTCATTTTGGGGCTGGCTATTCAGCATTTGTACATGTCTCAGGATCTCTTCATCCTGTTCCTGTGTATGGTGACTAAAATCAGACTCTTAAAATAGGCTTTGTTCCTACAGCCTTTTAATTTGGAAGTCAAATATATAAAAGGCTCAGAGAATGTGGTTGCTGATGCTCTCTCTAGATGTTTCATGTAGATGCAGGGTGCGTACTTTGTACATAGTGTTTGTCTTGTGCTGACCTTGTTGTTTTTGCAGTGGTGGACTCTCGGCGAGCCTGAGTACTCTCTACCAGCCATCTGACTGTGAAGGAGTCGAGTCAGAGCCAAAAGTGTGACGAGGGTCAGGGTGTACGTAAATGTGAGTTGAGGCAGTGGTTGACAACCTTCGGTAACATGAGACGTTCAGGAAGGTATGTGATGTTGTGTCTTGGTGTGCTCTATATACTAAACGGCCCGACGATTTGCCTTTGTGGTCCCTTGGACCCCTCCATGTTCTATGTCAGCCTCCTCTTCATAAGTTTGGAGGATCTGTGTGGAGTGGGACCTCGGAAGATGGGCTTGAGTGCCTGACCATGTTAAGGATCGTGAGTGTTGACTGGAAGTCTCACTGTTTGGTTTGGCCACCAAGTGAGAGACACCTTGACATGTTTTGTGAAGTTTCCTGCCTGGTGTACGCCTGACTGCTCTGGGTTTGGCTCTACTCTCGTCTCCTGATCAGGAAGATGCCACCCTGGAGTACCAGTTGCTTGCTGGATTACCGCAGCAGAGGCACAGGCCTGTTGGTGCGGGCTTTCACAGTGGGCATTGTGTGCAATTTTTGCATTGTAATGTGTATTGTTTAAAAGTCACTAAAATTGTAAATAGTTACACACTTGAGTATATGGGTATGGTTAAAATGCTTTTCTAAAAAATTCTGCAATCTGTTGTAAATAACAGTAAAGTGAAGAGTAGTTATGGTGCTAGGAAATATGTAGCATTTCTAGTAGTCTTGTTTACCGCCTTCAGACTTAAGCAATATACTTTTTACTAGCCGTATCCTGAGGGACACGGCTAGCTTTTGTGAGACTTCGTCTGGAGGTGGGGGTGTTATGGGGCTATAGGACCCAACATGTATTTATAAGTAACAGTTACTCTGGAATACCTAATTATATTGAATTGATGGGGACTTTGCTCTAAATGTCAGAAGGACTGATCAACCTTATGACTGAGAGGCAGCTGGGTCAAGCCTATTTTTCTCAATATAATAGGTTATACTATAGACACATAAACACACAATTTAAATAAGTAGTTTATAAAGTTGTATTTCCTTTTGTAAAAGTAAAATTAAGGTGTGGTAGAATTGTGGTAACTGGAGAATTGTGCTTGGCAACAGTCTTTTGTTTTGGTGGGAGGAGCTTAGCCTCTCTCTCTCTCTCCCTCTCACTGACTCACTCTCTCTGTGGCTGACCTTCAACCTGGCAGGATCTCTGGGTCCTTCTTCTATCTTTTGGGGCATTATGTGTGCTCCAGGGGTGAGTTTTTATAATTTAAGTTGTGACCACCATACCCAGGGTGACTAAAGTGTGTCAAAACACTGGTTAGCCCAGAGTTATGTCAAGAAGAGAGGACAAAAGTTGTTGGGATACACCATGTGGGAGAACAGATATGGAGTGTGTAGATTTCTGTTTTGAAAATGTGAGGCTGTGATTGTATATTCTGTACATATCTATTGAGAATACAGTTATATTTTTATAGTAGTAGTTTACATAACCTGTGAAGAGGGCTGGTGAAAGGGTATCAGAGACACTCAAGATGATCAGCCATGATGTAAGTATTACCCCTAGACAGATAAGGCCATTAAGTAAAAGCTACCCCACACTAGAACATGTAGTGAGAACCTTACTATCAAAGTAATAAGGGACAACCAACGTAACAAATACCAAGAGGCACTTAAGGTCCAATTTCTTTTCCATTAGGTAATTTTTCACATTGGGGGCAAATGCATGGTGTAACCAGTCATCGAAAAGGTCCCTAGTGACCCATGCCTTACTGTTTGCCCTCCACAGCACACACAAATTACCCTTGACAATATTGTTTTTTCTGAACACTCTGGGAGTTTCAGAGTGATACACCAATAAAGGCTTCACTTTGCAATCACCACAAGCATTACCACACATCAGAAGAGTGAGCCTGTCTTTCATAGGCTTATGTCCTGGGAGTGCCTTTTCCTCCTGAGTAATGTAGGTCCTGCTTGGCATTTTCTTCCAAAACAGGCCTATTTCGTCACAATTAAACACTTGTTCAGGTTTCAATTCTTCACTGTCTCTGTACTCCTTGAATTTCTTCACATATTTTTCAGCCACTTTTTGGTCCAAACTGGCAGCCTCACCATGCCTTATCACACTATGTATGCCACTACGATTCTTAAATCCCTCAAACCAACCTTTGTTGGCCTTAATTCACTCACATCACTAGTTGCAGGCATTTTTCTAATTAAATCGTCATGCAACTTCCTAGCCTTTTCACATATGATCGCTTGAGAGATGGTATCTCCTGCTATCTGTTTTTCGTTTATCCACACCAATAAGTTTCTCAACATCATCTATCACTTGCGATCTCTGTTTCGAAAACAAACTTGCACCTCTTGCAAGAATGGCTTCCTTGATTGCCGTTTTCTTGGCCAAGATAGTAGCGATGGTTGATTGGGGTTTGGTATACAGGTCTCCCTCAACATTCGCGAGGGTTAGGGGATCAAGAGCCTCGCGAATGTTGAAAAAACGTGAATGTTTGGTGCCCCAATATATTGTAGGGAAATATATTACAATACTGCTTCCTTAACTTGTTGAACCATGAACAATCATAAAATGCATGAAAACGTCGTAAATTGTACTAAATATATACATGTTATGCTTTAATAACATTTTTGTTTTTTTTTTTGTTTTATCACACTGGCCGATTCCCACCAAGGCAGGGTGGCCCGAAAAAGAAAAACTTTCACCATCATTCACTCCATCACTGTCTTGCCAGAAGGGTGCTTTACACTACAGTTTTTAAACTGCAACATTAACACCCCTCCTTCAGAGTGCAGGCACTGTACTTCCCATCTCCAGGACTCAAGTCCGGCCTGCCGGTTTCCCTGAATCCCTTCATAAATGTTACTTTGCTCACACTCCAACAGCACGTCAAGTATTAAAAAACATTTGTCTCCATTCACTCCTATCAAACACGCTCACGCATGCCTGCTGGAAGTCCAAGCCCCTCGCACACAAAACCTCCTTTACCCCCTCCCTCCAACCCTTCCTAGGCCGACCCCTACCCCGCCTTCCTTCCACTACAGACTGATACACTCTTGAAGTTATTCTGTTTCGCTCCATTCTCTCTACATGTCCGAACCACCTCAACAACCCTTCCTCAGCCCTCTGGACAACAGTTTTGGTAATCCCGCACCTCCTCCTAACTTCCAATCTACGAATTCTCTGCATTATATTCACACCACACATTGCCCTCAGACATGACATCTCCACTGCCTCCAGCCTTCTCCTCGCTGCAACATTCATCACCCACGCTTCACACCCATATAAGAGCGTTGGTAAAACTATACTCTCATGCATTCCCCTCTTTGCCTCCAAGGACAAAGTTCTTTGTCTCCACAGACTCCTAAGTGCACCACTCACTCTTTTTCCCTCATCAATTCTATGATTCACCTCATCTTTCATAGACCCATCCGCTGACACGTCCACTCCCAAATATCTGAATACGTTCACCTCCTCCATACTCTCTCCCTCCAATCTGATATTCAATCTTTCATCACCTAATCTTTTTGTTATCCTCATAACCTTACTCTTTCCTGTATTCACCTTTAATTTTCTTCTTTTGCACACCCTACCAAATTCATCCACCATCCACAGACTCCACCACTGCCTCCACCAATGCCTCCACCACTTCCTCAACCACTGCGAGTCCCTACTACCCTCCCTCCGACCCCTGCAACTGGCAGCCAGCCCTCCCACCACTCAGTGTGGTGAGTGTTTTGTTTGTTCATTATTTGCTATTAAACTACAGTATAAATAATGTAAACCCATTCATGACTGCGTATTGGAATGGCTATTCGGACAGGTATTGGACGGTGACATCATGTGTTTACTCTTGAACACAGCAAAGAATCAAACATTTCTGCTGCTGCTAATAATAACAATAGTAATAGTAATAATAATAATAATAATAATAATAATACGATATAATTGAAGAAGGAAATTGTACAAAAATACGAGGGAGTGGTTGACACATCATCAGTGTGGCTTTGTTTATGCTGGAGTGAGCATTAGTCTCCCTGCTCTTCCAAACATTTCACAATAATTCAGCGGTTGAGGCAGTGGTATTTAATAACATATATGTTATAAATAATAATAGTACATATTATTAATAACATGTATTATTATTATTATTAATAACATGTATGTTATTAAATACCACTCCCTCAGCCGCTGCCTCAACCACTGCCTCAATCGCTTCCTCAACAGCTGCCTCAACCACTGCCTCAATTGCTGCCTCAATCGCTGCCTCAACAGCTGCCTCACCCACTGCCTCAATTGCTGCCCCAACAGCTGCCTCAACCACTGCCTCAATCGCTGCCTCAACCACTGCCTCAATCGCTGCCTCAACAGCTGCCTCAGCCACTGCCTCTACCACTCCAGTCGCACTCAATCTACAAGCACCAAACACAATGAATTATTGTGAAATGTTTGGAAGAGCAGGGAGACTATTGCTCACTCCAGCATAAACAAAGCCACACTGACGATGTGTCAACCACTCCCTCATATTTTTGTACAACTTCCTTCTTCAATTTTATCGTATTTATTATTATTATTATTATTATTATTATTATTATTATTATTATTACTATTGTTATTATTAGCAGTAGCAGAAATGTTTGATTCTTTGCTGTGTTCAAGAGTAAACACATGATGTCACCGTCCAATACCTGTCCGAATAGCCATTCCAATATGCAGTCATGAATGGGTTTACATTATTTATACTGTAGTTTAACAGCAAATAATGAACAAACAAAACACTCACCACACTGAGTGGTGGGAGGGCTGGCTGCCAGTTGCGGGGGTCGGTGGGAGGGTAGTAGGGACTCGCAGGTGGCGGGAAACTTGAATATGATTTGGCGGCTGGGAATTTGGTGGCTGGGAATTTGGCGGTTGGGAATTCGTGAATGTGTGAAGCCCGCGAAAGCTGGAAACGTGAATGTTGAGTGAGACCTGTACAGCCTGACCAGCTCCGAGACACGCACTCCACTTTCGTACTTAGCTATTATCTCTTTCTTCATTTCCATAGTAATTTTCACCCTTTTTACCACAGGGTTGGCACTAGAAGCTTTCTTGGGGCTCATGGTGACTTATTTTGCAGCTACAAGCACTAAAAACACTTTGATAATACGAAATATACCAAATGTATGCTTAGATGCGACCGCACTGGCTGGTTTGTAAACACTGGCACTCACAGGGCAGCTGAGGCCATGCGTGGGATGCGTCCTGGACAAATCACGTGAGGTGAGTTTTTTATCGTGAGGCAAGGCAAAATTTTTGCATTCAAATGCTTCGTATGGTGGATTTAATGTAACGCGATGCATTCGTAAGGTGGGGGTCCACTGTATATGCGTCAAAAACAGTGGCTTGTAAGATGTATATATACGACCGAAACAGTCAAAGGGTTAATCCACTTATGATATTTTCTTCAAAATTATATAAGAAACATGTTACATAGCATATAAACATGTTGTTTATATGCTGTGGAGGTGTGGTTGCCGGATGGAGGGAAAACATTACATAATACAGTGGACCCCCGGTTAACAATATTTTTTCACTCCAGAAGTATGTTCAGGTGCCAGTACTGACCGAATTTGTTCCCATAAGGAATATTGTGAAGTAGATTAGTCCATTTCAGACCCCCAAACATACACGTACAAACGCACTTACATGAATACACTTACATAATTGGTCGCATTCGGAGGTGATCGTTATGCGGGGGTCCACTGTACTAACAATAATCACTCTTGGGATTATTAAATGTCTTATTTTACGTTAATATAGACATTTTCGTTAATCCATCTATGATATTTTCTTCAAAATTATATAAGAAACATGTTACATAGCATATAAGCATTTTATGTTTATACAGTGGAACCTCTACTTGTGAGTTTAATCCGTTTCATGACTTTGCTCGCAACTGGATTTGCTTGTTTGCAGAGTCAATTATGCTCATTTAAATTAACCATTTCAGAGTTTCGGCCGTACTAGTACGGCTTACGCACCATGTTTTTTTGACATACTAGTACGCCTAAATTCTAACGCCCTCAAATCTAGTGAGAGAAAGCTGGTAGGCTTACATATGAAAGAATGGGTCTATGTGGTCAGTGTGCGCAGTATAAAAAAAATCCTGCAGCACACAGTGCGTAATGAGAAAAAAAACTTTGACCGTGTTTTTAGATTAAAACAGCGACTTTGCACTGTATTTTCGTATGGTATTTATTGCTGTATTCTAGTTTTCCTGGTCTCATTTTATAGAATGGAAGACATATTACAGAAATTGAGATGATTTTGACTGGTTTTACAATGAAAAATTCCTTGAAATTGAGCTCAAAGTAGCAGAAATGTTCGATTTTTACCAAAGTTCAAAAGTAAACAAATCGTGCTAAGCATCCAATACACATCAACTGGTGTGTCTAATATTCTTTCACAAGTGCGCCGATATTATTTATACCATTTCTAGACTAATGCAGTAGTCTGCATAACAGTAAATCTTCTATTTTTTGTGAGAATAAAAATTCAAAGTGGAAAGCAAAAGAATGTAAGAGGGACGTGGGGACATGACTAATGAACAGAGGAAATGTTATTTTAGTGCCAGGAATGTCTTTCTTGTTTATTCTGGACCCTATTTGGAAATTGGCATCTTTAGAAATTTGTGTGAAATTGGCAAAATTGCTAAATTCTGACCACTGTATTGGATAGTTGAAATCGGTAAATGGGTAGTTTCTTGTACTCATTCGATAGAAAAAATGGAGTTCTAGCGAAATAATTATGATTTTTGTTGACTAGTACAATGGAATTGGCTGAAAATAGGGCTCAAAGTGGGCAAAATTGCCAATGCGTAAACATTGTCGAGACCGCTAACTTCGCGAGAGCATAATTCCGTAAATTTTCCATCAAATTTCATACTTTTGGTGTCATTATGATCTGGAAAAGATTCTCTATCTTTTCATAAGAATTTTTTTTTTTTTTTTTTTAAATTTGGCGACCCTGAGAACAAGTCTCGGAGAGGGCCTGGCGACCCTGAAAGGTTTAATTGAAATGCAATTAATCTGTTCCAGTGGAATTCTGTGCTTCAATAATTTTGCTAATATCAACTCTACAGCTTTTATATCTATCTCACTTCATCTAATATGACATAATAAACAATATAAATAACATAGAAACCTGATTTATATGCTCTAAAATGAATAAAATATGTAATTCATGTAATGGTATGGGTGATGTCGATGGTGGACAAGAGTTTGTCTGGAGACCAGACAAAATATTCTTGAATAATTTCGCTAATATCATCTATACGGCTTATTTATCTATCACAGTTCATCTAGTGTGACATATTAAACAATATAAATAACAAAGAAACTTGATATATACTCTAGAATGAATAAAATATGTCATTATATATGTGGCGGCGGCAGCGGCTGACGAGTGTTTGTCTAAAGACCAGACAAAATACTTCTTGAATATTTCGCTAATATCATCTGTATGGCTTATTTATCTATCACAGTTCATCTGATATGAAATAATAAACAATATAAATAACACAGAAACCTGATACAGAGGTCCCTTAATAATCGTCCGGCTCGATAGTCGTCCTTTTCGGAAATCGTCGTGTTATTCTCGTCCAAACATTGGCTCGCAAATGGTCGGTTTACTCGCTAATCGTCCTTTGTCCGGGATGCGTACTCATGCTCTGAGCCGCCTCGGCCTCCCTTCCCAGCCATTATGCCATTGTTTACCAGTGAGTGACGGTCCCCTCACTTGTTCATACGAAATATTTCATGATATTCCATTCATTTTAGTGCTTGCGAGTGCTAAATAAGCTACAATGGCTCCAAAGAAAGCTCCTAGTGCCAAGCCTTTGGTAAAGAAAGTGAGAAATACGATTGAATTTAAGAAAAACATCATTGAACAATATGAAAGTGGCGTACATGTGGCCGAACTGGCCAGCTGAGGAGCTGCAAGAGCTTCAGCAGGAACAGGAACAGATCACAGCTCAGAATCTTGCTGCAGAGGAGGAGGAAGAAAGATGGAAGAAGGTACCTTCTTCAGAAATTAAGGAGATTTTTGAAATGTGGGGTAGGATGGAAAGATTTATGGAGAAACATCACCCTGAGAAGGATGTTGAAAGCCATATCGACAGCTTGTACAGTGACAGAGTCTTGGCCCATTTTAGGGAAGTTTTAAAGAGATGCCAGAAACAGAGCTCTCTGGACACTTTTTTCGTGAGACAGGACTCCAGTGACTCAAGCTGGTCCTAGTGGCATTAAGAAACAGAGAAGAGAAGTAACCCCAGAAAAGCACTTGGTACCTGAGGTGTTGATGGAAGGGGATTCCCCTTCCAAACAGTAACTAATCCAATCTCTCTCCTCCTCCAGTCTTCTATACACTAAGAAGAATCGCCAATAAAGTAAGTGTTATGCTGTTAATGTTTCATTCATCATGTCCCATTGTATTGTTTATGTACTACATCTATATTTCATGTAAAAAAAATTTTTTGTTTTAATACTTCTGGGTGTCAGGAATGGATTAATTGTATTTACATTATTTCTTATGGGTAAAATTGATTCGATAATTGTCTTTTTCGATAATCGTCACACTTCCAGGAACGGATTAACGACGATAAATGAGGGACCACTGTATGTACTCTAGAATGAATAAAATATACCATTATGTAACAGGTGGAGGCAGCCACAACCGCTCCCTCTATGTTATGGTAAACACTGCCACCTAGTGACAGCCTTTTGAAGCCGTCTATTATTATAATTATTATTATGTAGTACATTATTATATGTATTATATTATTATTTTTATTGTATTATATTATTATACATACTATTATTATTATACATATTATTAGTATTATTATTATTATTATTATTATTACAATATAAATAATTTGTAATTTTTATTTATGCAAAAAATATAAGATTTACTGTTATGCCTTATTGCAATAATTGTATAAATAATGTCAACCCATTCACGACTGCATATTGGAATGGACATTTGTTTACTCTTGAACATAGCCAAAACAATCGAACATTTCTCCTGTGTTGAGCTCAATTTCAAGGCACTTTTCCTCATGAAAGCAATCAAAATCATATCTATTTCTGTAATATATCTTTCATTCTATCAAATGAGACCAAAAAAACGAGAATACAACCATAAAATCCATACGAAAATACCACTAAGGGGTGGCTAATTGTTGAGGAGTGAACTCCATTATTTATTTAGATTTCTTTCATTTTTGGTGTACGTTAAGAAGCATCTTTCCATCATACATTGCCCAAGTTTCAATAAGATAGTCCAGCAAACAAATGAGATACAATTCCCTAGATCAAGAGCAAGAGCCCCTCACCAGTGTCAAGGAACCTGCCTTGAGGTAAGCTCGCTTATGGAAATTTTGCTCGCGTATGGAAACAAAAAATTGACCCATTGACTGGTCGTATTTGGAAAAACTTGTACATAGATGCACTCACAAGTAGAGGTTCCACTGTATACTACTATGGAGGTGTGGTAGCCGGGTGGAGGGAAAACATTATGTCACTCCTCTTAATACATAATGCTTTTGTTTACAATTCTCGGCATGAATTATTCATTACTTCTCCCTTTGTTTATGAGGGCATCTAAAGGTAGTTGTTATAAACGATTAAAATCAGTGAACATGATATGTCGATGGTAATAATATGGCTCTGGGCCACATTAAATATTGCGTAGCTGTGTAGGTAAGTGTAGGTATGTAGCTCAGGCAGACTATAGTACAGTGGACCCCCAGTATTCGATGGCATCGGTATTCGATAAATCTGGTTTTCGATGCATTATATTGCAAAAAATTTTCCTCGGTATTCGATACGATTCGTACAAGATCTGTCCACGTGTGGCCTGAACTGCCCCGTGTGTGCCAGTGTTTACAAGCCAGCCAGTGTGCGCGCATCTAAGGATACATTCAGTACATTCCATATTATCCATATTATCACTGTGTTTGGTGCTTGTTTCTGCAAAATAAGTCACCATGGGCCCCAAGAAAGCTTCTAGTGCCAACCCTTCGAGAAAAAAGTCGCTAATGACTTATGAAATGAAGAAAGAGATAATTGCAAAGTACGAAAGTGGAGTGCGTGTGTCGGAGCTGGTCAGGTTGTATAATAAACCCCAATCAACCATCTCTACTATAGTGACCAGGAAAACGGCAATCAAGGAAGCTGTTCTTGCAAAAGGTGCAACTGTGATTACGAAACAGCTACCGCAAGTGTTAGAAAATGTTGAGACATTGTTATTGGTGTGGATAAATGAAAAACAGATAACAGGAGATAGCATCTCTCAAGCGATCATTTGTGAAAAGGCTAGGCAGTTGCATGACGATTTGGTAAAGAAATTGCCTGCAACTAGTGGTGATGTGAGTGAATTTAAGGCCAGCAAAGGTTGGTTTGAAAGATTTAAGAATCGTAGTGGCATACATAGTGTGATTAGGCATGGTGAGGCTGCCAGTTATGTTGTGCAACAGAAGTCCAGTGACTCTCAAGCTGGTCCTAGTGGCATTAATAGAAGAAGGGAAGTAACCCCGGAAAAGGACTTGCTACCTCAAGCCCTAATGGAAGGGGATTCCCCTTCTAAACACGAACACCTCTCCCCTCCTCCCATCCCATCAATCATCACCAGATCTTCATTAAAGGTAAGTGTCAATTATTTTATTGTTTTTGTAATTATTCTATTGCATTAAACTTAATATTTCATGTAGTAAAATTTTTTTTTTTCATACTTTTGGGTGTCTTGCACGGATTAATTTGATTTCAATTATTTCTTATGAGGAAAATTGATTCGGTTTTCGATATTATCGGTATTCGATGAGCTCTCAGGAATGGATTAATATCGAATACCGGGGGTCCACTGTATACCTACATTATTGTAACTGATAATTATATGTACAGTGGACCCCCGCATACCGGACGCCTTGCATAACAGACAATCCGCATACCGGACGCTTTGATTGCTAAAATTTTGCCTCGCATACTGCCCAAAAACCCGCTCAGCGCCCTTCGTCCAAGACGCGTCCAATGTGCGGCCTGAGCCAGCCTCATATGTTCCGCCGGTGGCATTGTTTACCAGCCAGCCTCCGCGGTAACATTCAAGCATACAATCGGAATATTTCGTATTATTACAGTGTTTTCGGTGCTTTATCTGGAAAATAAGTGACCATGGGCCCCAAGAAAGCTTCTAGTTCCAACCCTACAGCAATAAGGGTTAGAATTCCAATAGAGATGAAGAAAGAGATCATTGATAAGTATGAAAGTGGAGTGCGTATCACCGACCTGGTCAGGTTGTACAAGAAACCCAAATCAACCATCTCTACTATTGTGGGCAACAGAAAGGCAATCAAGGAAGCTGTTCTTGCCAAAGGTTTAACTGTGTTTTCGAAACAGAGATCGCAAGTGATGGAAGATGTTGAGAGACTCTTATTGGTGTGGATAAATGAAAAACAGCTAGCAGGAGATAGCGTTTCTCAAGCGATCATAAGCGAAAAGGCTAGGAAGTTGCATGAGGATTTAATTAAAAAAAGGCCTGCAACTAGTGATGATGTGAGTGAATTTAAGGCCAGCAAAGGTTGGTTTGAGAGATTTAAGAAGCGTAGTGGCATACATAGTGTGATAAGGCATGGTGAGGCTGCCAGTTCGGACCACAAAGCGGCTGAAAAATATGTGCAGGAATTCAAGGAGTGCATAGAAACTGAAGGACTGAAACCTGAACAAGTGTTTAATTGTGATGAAACAGGCCTGTTTTGGAAGAAAATGCCAAGCAGGACCTACATTACTCAGGAGGAAAAGGCACTCCCAGGACATAAGCCTATGAAAGACAGGCTTACTTTGTTGATGTGTTCCAATGCTACTGGTGATTGCAAAGTGAAGCCTTTATTAGTGTATCACTCTGAAACTCCCAGACCGTTCAGGCAAAAGAATGTCCTCAAGGAAAATTTGTGTGTGCTGTGGAGGGCAAACAGTAAGGCATGGGTCACTAGGGACTTTTTCTATGACTGATTACACCATGCATTTGCCCCCAATGTGAAAGATTACCTAACTGAAAAGAAATTAGAACTTAAGTGCCTCCTGGTGTTAGACAATGCCCCTGGTCATCCTACAGACGTGGCAGAGCGACTTTATGGGGACATGAAATTCATTAACATCAAGTTTTTGCCTCCTAATACCACTCCTCTCCTGCAGCCCATGGACCAGCAGGTTATTGCAAACTTCAAAAAACTGTACACAAAAACTCTGTTTGAAAGGTGCTTTGTAGTAACCTCAGAAACTCAACTGACTCTAAGAGACTTTTGGAGAGATCACTTTAATATCCTCAATTGTATAAACCTTATAGGTAAGGCTTGGGAGGGAGTGACTAAGAAGACCTTGAACTCTGCTTGGAAGAAACTGTGACCAGAATGTGTAGTCAAAAGGGATTTTGAAGGGTTTGAGGCTATCCCTGAGAGGAGTATGCCAGTTGAGGAATCAATTGTGGCATTGGGGAAGTCCTTGGGGTTGGAGGTTAGTGGGGAGGATGTGGAAGAGTTGGTGGAGGACGACAATGAAGAACTAACCACTGATGAGGTGATAGATCAACTTCAAGAGCAAGAGGCCAGACCTGAGGAAACTGGTTCAAAGGAGGGGAGAGAGAAATTGAAGGAATTGCCTACTACAAAGATTAAGGAAATGTGTGCAAAATGGCTTGAAGTGCAAACCTTTTTTGATGAAAATCACCCTCACACTGTATGTGTACCATTACCTAAGTTTGCCTTCACTCAGGGCGTCATTTCTTCTAAAAATGGTGTTACAGGAGAATGGGAGTGTTTCTCTTTATTTATTCTACTGTATCACCGTGGAGATGACTTATACACAATGTAAAATGACGAAAACCAGACACGTTCATCTGGTTTGTTTACATTATGTATGGGTGGGGTGGGAAGGGCTTCCCTGCCTGGCTTCCCATGCTTCCCAAACTTGACTTCCTACAAATAAAACTCACCTCTCACCCTACATTAAGACTACAAATATTTTAAGGTAATTAATGAATGTACTCTATATGTATTTGATCGCTCTTGGGAGCTTTAATTAAATCTAGTATATTACATGTGTGTGAGGTGGGGAGGGCTGCCCTGGCTGGCTACCCATACTTCCCAAACCTGACTTAAATAATAAAACTCACCTCTCACCCTACATTAAGATTACAAATATTTTAAGGTAATGACTCAACAAATCGTAATGACACGATTGCAAACAAACCATACCCCCGGCCGGGATTGAACCCTCGGTCATAGAGTCTCAAAACTCCAGCCCGTCGCGTTAGCCACTAGACCAGCTAGCCACAATAAGATTCATCCAACTAGGTATATTTCTACACCATAGGAAGGTTAGCACAGGCACCACTGTGACCACAAATGCAAGTTTTTACAGACGAATCTCCAGCTAGCGTGGCCGTGACGAACTCTAGCTCAAGTCCCTTCACTGCCGTCAACATGACTCAAGAAATCGTAATGACACGATTGCAAACAAACCATACCCCCGGCCGGGATTGAACCCGTGGTCATAGAGTCTCAAAACTCCAGCCCGTCGCGTTAGCCACTAGACCAGCTAGCCACAATAAGATTCATCCAACTAGGTATATTTCTACACCATAGAAAGGTTAGCACAGGCACCACTGTGATCACAAATGCAAGTTTTTACAGACGAATCTCCAGCTAGCGTGGCCGTGACGAACTCTAGCTCAAGTCCCTTCACTGCCGTCAACATGACTCAAGAAATCGTAATGACACGATTGCAAACAAACCATACCCCCGGCCGGGATTGAACCCGCGGTCATAGAGTCTCAAAACTCCAGCCCGTCGCGTTAGCCACTAGACCAACTAGCCACAATAAGATTCATCCAACTAGGTATATTTCTACACCATAGGAAGGTTAGCACAGGCACCAGGTGAGTGGCAAGGATGTGGAAGACCACAGGGAAGAGCTAACCACTGAAGAGTTGGAAGAGCTTCATCTGGAACAGTATCAGACCACAGCTCAGGAACTTGCTTCAGAGGAGGAGGAAGAGAGAGTGGATGAGGTGCCTTCTTCAAAGATTAAGGAGATTTGCACCAAGTGAAATGATGTGGAGAAGTACCACCCTGAGCAAGTTGAAACAAGCCATCTTTGCAACAAGTTCAGTGACAGAACCATGTCCCATTTTAGGAAAATCTTAATGAGGTGCCAGAAACAGAGAACTGTGGACAGTTATTTTGTGAGACAGGGGTCCAGTGACTCTCAAGCTGGTCCTAGTGGCATTAAAAGATAAGGGAAGTAACCCCAGAGAGGGTTTGATACCTAAAGTCCTTATGGAGGGGGATTTCCCTTCCAAACACTAACACCAACTCCCTCTCTCCTTCTCCCTATCTTCCAGATGCCATCACCAATCTTCAATAAATGTAAGAAAAAATGTTATTTTATATGTTTATTTAAATTTATTAATAATTGTACACTATATTTGTTGTGTTTATGTAAAACTATAATGCAATACTGTCTATAAAATGTATTTTTTTGTGAATATTTTTGGGTTTCTAGAACGGATTGATTGTATTTCCATTATTTCTCATGGGAAATATTGCTTCGCCTTTCAGACTTTTCAACTTTAGAACTAGCTTCTGGAACGGATTAAATTTGAGATTCCACTGTACCTAATATTATTCTGGAATAAATATGTTAGGTAGATATTATTTATTGATAGTAATAGTATAATTATATAATAACAAATATAGAAGCATTGCTTTGAAACAGGGTCTAGACCAGCTGATGATGCATTACCGTCAATTGTATAATGTACTGCAGAGTAAAAGAGTCCAGAGTTCCATTACAGAATTTATGCACACTCCAACACAACCATCGACTTCAGTAATAGAACCTCAACCATCCACTTCTGCCGACACCCAACAACTATCCACTTCAGCCCAGTAGAACAACACTGTCCATATCCTTTCTCTTCACAATCATCCACAGACACCATTACTCACAATTTAAGGTAGAAATACTCTTGTTTCTATTGCATTTGTAGTCTTAAGCAGTGATATATCACGACAGTGCACTACAATTACATTTTCACGTTTATCTTGTAAGATCTGGAGGTCTAAAAAAAAGTTGTTTGGCTTTTTGGGGGCTCCCAGGAACACAACCCCATTTTTCCCGTAAGTTCTTCAGTTTGTCTAACACGGCGTTTTCAGGAACATAACTACCATGTTAACCCTTTGACTGTTTCCGACGTATAAATACGTCTTACGAGCCAATGTTTCTGACGTATTTATACGCATAAATTCTAGCAGCTTCAAATCAAGCAGGAGAAAGCTGGTAGGCCCACATGTGAGAGAATGGGTCTCCATGGTCAGTGTGCACCATATAAAAAAAATCGGGGAGCCAGTGGTGCATTGTGGGAATGCCATTTCAGTTGTCATTTTTCAGCATGTCTAGCGGTAAGAAATATGTGATTCCCCAGCAAATCTGGGACTCTTCTCTTCCCAAGTGATGCTCTAACACAGATGGAAGTGTCAGTGAAGATCAATTTCATGATTTGGAGGAGTTTGAGACCAAAAGCAATGGAAGAGGAGGAGGGGAGGAAGAGGAGGAGGAGGAGGAGGAGGAGGGAAGGAAGAGGAGGAGGAGGAGGAGGAAGAGGAGGAGGAGAAGAGGAGGAGGAGGAGGAAGAAGAAGATGTAATAATATTGTTCCCTTGAAGCAAGAAAAAAAAAAGTCCACCCCATGACAGTGACAAGATAAGGGGAGATAACATCTGATAAGAGCTGACTTTGATGAGCGTAAAGGAGGGTAATATTACATGACCATCGCCCTACCTTCATTTTTGCTGGTACACAAACATTTCTGTCTGTCTATTTGTCTGTCTGTCAAGCTCCCTGTCTGTCCATCTAGCTCTCTGTCTCAGAGAGAGCCACAAGACTGTGTCATCACGTTTACTCACATCTTCAAGCAGAGTATAGCACTTTGTCTGGATTTCTTGGGTTATCCTAGGTAATTTACACTATGTATACTTGTATTTATGTGTACCTGTGAGACAGAGATAGGCAGACAGATAGAAAGAGAGACAGATTGAAAGGTATAGAATGAGGGAGAAAGATAATTAGATAGAATGGAGGAGGGGAAGCAGCATCCGACCCCATTGTTTTGACAGGCGGTAGGGGTAGCGACTAATGAGACAATATGTCACTTTGACAGCTGCCGACTTCTGACTCAAAACAATTATAAGCCACACACTCGCACACAAGACAAGGAGGAGGAGAAGGAGGAGGAGGAGAAGGAGAAGGAGGAGGAGAAGGAGAAGAGGGAGGACGAGAAGGAGGAGGAGGAGGAGGAGGAAGAAGAGGAGGAGGAGGAGGAGGAGGAGAAGGAGGAGGAGGAGGAGGAGGAAGAAGAGGAGGAGGAGAAGGAGGAGGAGAAGGAGGAGGAGAAGAAGGAGGAGGAGAAGGAGAAGGAGGAGGAGGAGAAGGAGGAGGAGGAGGAGAAGGAGAAGGAGAAGGAGGAGAAGGAGGAGGAGGAGAAGGAGGATGAGAAGGAGGAGGAGGAGGAGGAGGAGGATGATTGTTTGTTTGTTTTTGTAAACAAGTTTTGTAAACAATATACTGATAATTATGTTTGTGTGCTTATTGTGTTGTATACAACGAGTGTATATATATACATTGCACCTTACTTTGGTCTCATAGGCCACATAAGTTATGTGAAAAAATAAAATAGTGAAAAAAACAAAAAACCTTCAATTACAAGTAAACTAAATAAAGTTTACCGGGTGAGCGGCAGTCGCCGCTGTTGCCATACGCGGCTCATTTTCTGCAAACTTCACGGCTCTATATCTCGGTAAGTACCGATGGCAAAATTTTTTTTTTTGGACTAAAACACTCAGAAAAATAATCTTAACATTTTCATAAGAAAAAATAATTTTTTTTTTTTTGAATATTTGGCGATATAGAATGACAGTTTCAGAGAGGGGCCTGAAACAGTCAAAGGGTTAAACGATGGTCTACTGTATATATTTTCTTTTGAAAATTCTTTGACATTGTGAGGAAGTTTGTGAGCAGGGGTCTCGACATTCAAAGGGTTTAAGATCTCGACTTTTATTTAGTTGGTCTGCACTCATCCAGTTGTAATCCCAAAGTGCTATTGAGAAGCCACATAATTTATAGGGTAACCAGATTAGAATACTCTAACAAACTGTTACAAAACCAGAAGCAAGCTTGATGCTAGAGGGGGATCAATAAGTTGACCTTTTAGTATTATCTGGAGATATCTTCACTTAGTAGATGTCACATTTTGTAACAAGGTTGTCTCAGAATGGATGAGAGGGAGGAATAAAGGTTTGAGTGCTAAGGTCTTGAACATCCAGTAAGCTTGTATGAGCAATATGTCTGAGTGAGTACAGACAAGTGGTTTTTATGATTTGACATGCTTTTGAAGTGTGAGCAGGGAAATTTTTGTGAAATGATTCAGGGGAACTTGGTAGCCAGACTTGAGTCCTGGGGGTGGGAAGTACAGTGCCTGCACCCTAAAGAATGACTTAGGAGAGACATCATGCTATGATGTCAGCACCCTTCTGACAAGAGATTACGTGAATTATGGTCTAAAGACTTCCTCCTTGTTTGGGGTCACCCTACCTCACTGAGAGTCAGCTAGGAGTGGGAGTATGAAAGGTGTAACTCAGAGGGTGGAGGAGGGCTTCTTACGATGGTTTAGTTACTTAGAAATCATGGAACACAGTACTTTGACCATGAAGTCAAATTAAGTTGGGCAGAAGGTTAGGCTAAAGGGATGATGAGTTGGTTTTAAAGTGGCATGACTGTAAGCATCCAGCAGGTATGCGAGTGTTAAAAGTGAGCAAGCTGGGTCATTTTGGGGATTTGATGTCTTGTTGGAGTGTGGACAAGGTAACATTTATAAAGGCATACAGGAAACAGTTTAGCCAGACTGCAGTCCTGGAGTTAGGAAGTACAGTTCCAGTACTCTGAAGGATGGGTGTGGATGCTGCATTTCAATTTCTTGAACTGTGATGTCTGTGCACTTCTGGTAAGACAGCTGTTCAATGAATGATGGTGAATGTCCTCCTTCACATCACCCTATCTTTGTGATAAAAAAAAAAATTAAGTTGAGTTTAAGAAAATATATATATATATATGTCGTTTCAAGAATATACATGTACATGTATTTGAAAACTCTTTCTATATGTTAAAGCACTTCCCAAGATATTTTTTCTTCTTTGATTACTTCTAGGTTTGTGTCATCGTACAAGAAGACAATAGCTGAAAAGCTGGGACTGCCAGAACCTCCTAAAAAACCAATATCAAACTATTTTCATTTTCTTGAACATCACCGAGAAGATGTGCTGAAAGAGTTTCCTGATTTACGACAAAAAGGTTAATGCATGTATTTCTTTTATGTACATTATGTGTGTTTTTAGTGCTGTTTTTGTATTTATGAAGACAGAAAAGGACAGGGATAGCATTTTTTTTATAATTACAAAAACAACTATTTATAGCTACAGAAGAAATTTTGTGTTTATCTGATCATTTTTTAAGTCGTCATATATTTTTAAAAACTCCTTATTCGTGTTGCACTAAAGACATCTATTTTTTAACACATCGACTGTCTCCCACTGAAGTAGGGTGACCTGAAAAAAAAACTTTTACCATCATTCACGCCATCACCACCTTGTAGGCATACTGACACTGCAACTTCGGTGTTTCTCTGAACTACAGTATCCCCACTTCTCTTTCACTGTGCTTTGTACCTCCTGGACTTAAATCTAGCTAACCAGTTTTCCTAAATCCCTTATAAATCTGACATTGCTCACTCTCCAGCAGCACTTCAAATCATAGAAACCATTTGCCTCCACCCCCTCCTATCTATCACACTAACACAACTGTTGGATGTCCAAGCCCCTTACATACAAAAACCTTTACTCTCTCCCTCTAACCTTTCTATGATGACCCTGCCTCTCCTTCTCTCCACTACAGATTTATACACCTTCCAGTTCATCATATTTTGCTCCATCCTCTCTAAATGTCCAAACCATTTTAACCACTTTGCTCTCTGTGCTATAAAATTATGCCATGAGCTCACTTCACTCAGATAAACTGAGTAGTAAATTTGGGCCTAGATATGAGAGAATGGGTCTATTCAGCAAATGTCCACCACATGAAAGAAATCCTGCAGGAGCAGTGTATAATTAGAAAAGATATTTTTGTTTAAAACAGTGACTATGCAGTATATTTTTGTGTGGCTTTTATGGTTGTATTTATGGTTTCAGTTGATAGAATGGAAGTTATATTACAAAAATAGAGATGCTTTTGATTCATTTCAGGACTGAAAGTAGCTTGAAATTGAGCTCAAAGTAGTGGAAAAGTTTGATTTTTGCTGGTATTCCAAAGTACATAAATTATGTCACTTGTCCAATACGCATCCAACTGGTTGATCTGATATGCCTTCATGAATGCACTGACATTATTTATACAATTATTGCAATGCAATGGTATGCATATCAGTAAATCTCCTATTTTTGGTGTGAATAGAAATTCAAAAGGGAAAGAAAGCATGATAAACGAAAGGCCTGGGGACATAAGTAATGAACAGAGGATATGTTTTCTAGTGCCAGAAATGTCTTCATTGTTTATTCTGGATCCTATGTTTAAATTAACAGTTTTTTATTTTTGTATGAAGCTGGCCAAATTTCCTATTTCTGATCATGCTATTTGGTAGTTGAAATAGGTAAATTGCAGTTTCTTGTGCTCAATCGATAGAAGGAATACTAGCAAAATTCCTATGGATGTGGTCAACTGGAAGAATGGAATTGGCCAAAAATAGGGCTCAAAGTGAATCGTAAATATCACGGACACTGCTAACTTTACGATAGTGTAATTCCATAAATTTTTCATCAACTTTCATACTTTTGGTTTCATTACCTTCAGAAAAAGATTCTCTCCCATTTTATAAGAAAAAATAATTTTTTTTGTTTTTTTCAACAAGTTGGCCGTCTCTCACCGAGGCAGGGTGACCCAAAAAAGAAAGAAAATCCCCAAAAAGAAAATACTTTCATCATCATTCAACACTTTCACCACACTCACACATTATCACTGCTTTTGCAGAGGTGCTCAGAATACAACAGCTTAGAAGCATATACGTATAAAGATACACAACATATCCCTCCAAACTGCCAATATCCCAAACCCCTCCTTTAAAGTGCAGGCATTGTACTTCCCATTTCCAGGACTCAAGTCCGACTATATGAACATAACCGGTTTCCCTGAATCCCTTCACTAAATATTACCCTGCTCACACTCCAACAGATCGTCAGGTCCCAAGTATCATTCGCCTCCATTCACTCCTATCTAACACGCTGATGCACGCTTGCTGGAGGTCCAAGCCCCTAGCCCACAAAACCTCCTTTACCCCCTCTTTCCAACCCTTTTGAGGACGACCCCTACCCCTCCTTCCTTCCCCTATAGATTTATATGCTTTCCATGTCATTCTACTTTGATCCATTCTCTCTAAATGACCAGACCACCTCAACAACCCCTCTTCTGCCCTCTGACTAATGCTTTTATTAACTCCACACCTTCTCCTAATTTCCACACTCCGAATTTTCTGCATAATATTTACACCACACATTGCCCTTAGACAGGACATCTCCACTGCCTCCAACCGTCTCCTCGCTGCTGCATTTACCACCCAAGCTTCACATCCATATAAGAGTGTTTGTACTACTATACTTTCATACATTCCCTTCTTTGCCTCCATAGATAACGTTTTTTGACTCCACATATACCTCAACGCACCACTCACCTTTTTTCTCTCATCAATTCTATGATTAACCTCATCCTTCATAAATCCATCCGCCGACACGTCAACTCCCAAGTATCTGAAAACATTCACTTCTTCCATACTCCTCCTCCCCAATTTGATATCCAATTTTTCTTTATCTAAATCATTTGATACCCTCATCACCTTACTCTTTTCTATGTTCACTTTCAACTTTCTACCTTTACACACATTCTCAAACTCATCCACTAACCTTTGCAATTTTTCTTTAGAATCTCCCATAAGCACAGTATCATCAGCAAAAAGTAACTGTGTCAATTCCCATTTTGAATTTGATTCCCCATAATTTAATCCCACCCCTCTCCCGAACACCCTAGCATTTACTTCTTTTACAACCCCATCTATAAATATATTAAACAACCATGGTGACATTACACATCCCTGTCTAAGACCTACTTTTACCGGGAAGTATTCTCCCTCTCTTCTACACACCCTAACCTGAGCCTCACTATCCTCATAAAAGCTCTTTACAGCATTTAG
Source organism: Cherax quadricarinatus (assembly GCF_038502225.1). Taxonomy (NCBI): domain Eukaryota; kingdom Metazoa; phylum Arthropoda; class Malacostraca; order Decapoda; family Parastacidae; genus Cherax; species Cherax quadricarinatus. The sequence continues at coordinate 12,034,592 of NC_091346.1, read as the reverse complement.
TAACTTACCACCTATTCCATATACTTGCAACATCTACCACATTGCTCCTCTATCCACTCTATGATATGCCTTTTCTAAATCCATAAATGCAATAAAAACTTCCCTACCTTTATCTAAATACTGTTCACATATATGCTTCAATGTAAACACTTGATCTACACATCCCCTACCCAGTCTGAAGCCTCCCTACTCATCCGCAATCCTACATTCTGTCTTACCTCTAAATCTTTCAATTATAACCCTACCGTATACTTTTCCTGGTATACTCAGTAAACTTATTCCTCTATAATTTTTACAATCTCTTTTGTCTCCTTTCCCTTTATATAAAGGGACTATACATGCTTTCTGCCAATCCCTAGGTACCTTCCCCTCTTTCATACATTTATTAAACAAAAGTACCAACCACTCCAACACTATATCTCCCCCTGCTTTTAACATTTCTGTCATGATCCCATCAGTTCCAGCTGCTTTACCCCCTTTCATTCTACGTAATGCCTCACGTAGCTCCACCACACTTACATTCTGCTCTTCTTCACTCCTAAAATTTCTTGGATCCTGTGGACAATTTTCAGATCAGGCATCTGGACACTTATGGGTTAAAAACCCCTCCTCAGCCACACACCTCTTTGTAATCCCCAAACTATAAATTCTCTACCTAATATTCTCACCATACATTGTGCTCGGACATAACTTCTCCACTGCCTCCAGCCTCTTCCCTGCAAGTTAGTACCACTGTATTCTTTTTGATTCCATCGATAACCTTTGTGTCCACAGATGCCTCACTGCACCACCCACCTTTTCCTTTTGTCTATGGTATGGTTCGCCTCATTTTTCATAGACCTATCTGCTGACAAGGCATGTACACCCAATTGTTATATGTACTCCTTTGTACAAACATATATCATGCTGATAGAAAATTATTAGTATTATTTAAAATAGCAAATTTGCAGTGTTTTCTTGGATTTTTTTATGCTTTTTAGGCTGTTTCTTGGTATCTTTTGATAAAATGGAAGATATACTACTGAAATGGAGATGATTTAATACATTTATATTGAGTTTAAATAAGTTTGTAAAACTTATTTAAACTCAGTATAAATGTCTAGTTTTAAGTATAGTTACTTTGTTCTTATTATATTGTCTAGTTTTAATTAGCTACTATGTATTAGGATTAGTCTGCCCAAAATGCCTGGGCATGATAGTGGCTATCTTTGTACTTAGCAAATCAAAATTGTAATCACACATTGTAACCTTTACAAAGAAATAAACTATCTAATTAACCCTTTCAGGGTCCAGAGGCCAAATTTCAAGGTGTGCACCAGGGTCCAAGAATTTAAAAAAGAAAAAAAATTATTTTTTCTTATGAAATGATAGAGAATCTTTTTCTGAAGGTAATAAAACAAAAAGTATGAAATTTGATGGAAAATTGACAAAATTGTGCTCTTGCGAATTTTGATGTGTCAGCGATATTTACGCATCGGCGGTTTTGCCGAATTTGACTCCCATTTTAGGCCAATTACATTATTCCAGTCAACCGAATTCTTAGCTATTTCACTAGTATTACTTTTATTCTATCGATTGAGCCCAAGAAATCGCCAAGTCAACTGTTTAAACTACAAAATAAAGTGATCGGAAATTGGTAATTTGGCCAATTTAACACAAAGGTTCAAAATATTCCAATTTCAAAATAGGGTCCAGAATAAACAATCCAGGCATTTCTGGCACTAAACTAACATTTCCTTTGTTCATTAGTTATGTTTTCAGGCTTTACAAATGAATTCCATTTTGATTTTTTATTCACATAATGAATTTTTATTCAAACCAAAAAGTAGAAGATTTACTGTTATGCAATATTGTAATAATTGTATAAATAATATCACCACATTTGTGAATGTATATTAGTCCCACCAGCTGGCATGTATTAGATGTGTGAGGTCATTTGTTTACTCTTGAACATCGGCAAAAATTTAACATTTCTGCTACTTTAGGCTCAGTTTCAAGCCATTTCCAGTACTAAAACCAATCAAAATCATCTCTACTTCTGTTATATAGCTTCTGTTCTATCAAATGAAACCAAGAAAAAGCAAATACATCTATAAAAAACTTACGAAAAAGGACTGCAAAGTCGCTGTTTTAATCGAAAATTGCGGTCTCAGTTTTTTTCTCCTTATGCATTGTGTGCTGCAGGATTTGTTTTGTTTGGTGCACACATACCACACAGATGTATTCTCTCATATCTAGGCCCAAATTTACCGCTCACAGCTTATCAGAGTGAACAGAGCTCATGGCGTAGATCTATGGTTTGGACCATCAACTCAAAGCTGTAGAACTACTGCATGGACCATGAAAGGGTTAAGCTGATTTTCCAAAGGGTGGTTAAGGCCTCCCTACAACCCCCAGTCTGTTTCATGGGTATTTAATAGGCGTGACTTAATTATTGTATGTTGTAAACGTTGAATATTCTTCCCTGATTATATTTTATTATCCGAGAAATAGATTAAATCTTGTATGCTTGTGTGAATAAGAATTCAAAATAGTAAGCTAGTGTAATAATATTGGAAAAGGCTGGGAATGTGACCGACGAACAAAGGAAATGTTGTTTTAGTATCAGGAAGGTCTGTATTTTTTTACGGACTTTATTTTTAAATTAGTATTTTTTTTTATTTTGTGTAAAATTGGCTGAATTAATGAATTCTGATAACTTTATAGAGTAGTCAGAATAGGCCAGTGGGCAGTTTCTTGTGCTCAGTCAATAGAATAAAGGGCATACATGTACTAGCAAAATAGCTAGAATTTAATTAACTGGAATAATGGAATTGGCTTACATATGACTCAAACTGGGCAAAATCACCAGTGCATAAATTTTTTCAAGATCACTAATTTTGCACCTGCATGATTCCATACTTTTGGTGTTATTACTTTCAGAATAAGATTCTCTACTAATTCAGAAAATATTTTTTGGGGGAGGAGAGGGGAAATTTTTGTATTCAGTAGGTCCCCACTTTACGGTGTTTTGCCTTATGAAATTCCGCTAATACACACATTTCCAATTATGACCAAAACTTGTTATACGGCTCCCCCCTTCCCTACCTACCTGACTTTCTAATATGGTAACAGCACGCCACTTTTTTTCGAACCTAATGAAACCAAAAGTATGAAATTTGATAAAAAATTTATGGAATTACACCCTCGCAAAGTTATTGGTCTCGTCGATATGCAGTGGTCCCTCAATAATCGTCCGTAATCCGTTCCTGGAAGTGGGACTATTATCGAAATGGACGATTTACGAATCAATTTTCCCCATAAGAAATAATGTAAATTCAATTAATCCGTTCCTGACACCCAGAAGTATTAAAACAAAAAATTTTTTTTACATGAAATATAGATGTAGTACATAAACAATACAGTGGCACATGATGAATTAAACATTAACAGAATAACACTTACCTTTATTGGCGATTCTTCTTTGTGTATGGAAGACTGGAGAAGGAGACTGATTGGATGAATTACTGTTTGGAAGGGGAATCCCCTTCCATCAACACCTTGGGTACCAATTGCTTTTCTGGGGTTACTTCTCTTCTCTGTTTCTTAATACCACTAGGACCACCTTGAGAGTCACTGGAGTCCTGTCTCGCAAAAAAACTGTCCAGAGAGCTCTGTTTCTGGCGTCTCTTTAAAACTTCCCTAAAATGGGCCAAGACTCTGTCACTGTACAAGTTGCTGATATGGCTTGCAACATCCTTCTCTGGGTGATGTTTCTCCATAAATCTTTCCATCCTACCCCACATTTCAAAAATCTCCTTAATTTCTGAAGAAGGCACCTTCCTCCATCTCTCTTCCTCCTCCTCTGCAGCAAAATTCAGAGCTGCCATCTGTTGCTGTTCCTGCTGAAGCTCTTGCAGCTCCTCAGTGGTTAGCTCTTTGTTGTGGTCCTCCACCAACTCTTCCACATCCTCCAAACTCACATCCAACCCCATGGAAGCCCCCAGTGAGACAATGGATTTAACAATTGACATAGGCTCATCAGGGTCAGCCCCAAACCCTTCAAAATCCCTCTTGTGGACACAATCTGGCCACAATTTTCTCCAAGCAGAGTTCAAAGTCCTGGTAGTCACTCCCTCCCAAGCCTTACCTATAAGGCTTACACAATGGAGAATACTGAAATGTTCTTTCCAAAAATCTCGTAGGGTCAAGTGAGTGTCTGAGGTCACATTCAAGCACCTTTCAAACATTGCTTTGGTGTAGAGTTTTTTAAAGTTTGCAATGACCTACTGGTCCATGGGTTGGAGGAGAGGAGTGGTATTCGGGGGCAAGAACTTTACTGTGATGAACCCAAACTCCTTCAGAATTAAGTCATCCAAGTTTGGAGGATGAGCAGGTGCATTGTCCATTACTAGGAGGCACTTGAGATCCAATTTCTTTTCCAGGAGGTAATTCTTCACACTAGGGCCAAACACTTCATTGAACCACTCTACAAAAATTTCCCTCGTGACCCATGCCTTACTATTAGATTTCCAAAACACACACAATTTACTCTTCATAACATTGTTTTTCCCGAACACTCTGGAATTTTCAGAATGGTACACTAGTAACGGCTTCACTTTGAAATCCTCACAGTAATAGTAAAGCTGGAGGTGCTGTCCTGGGAGACAGTAATGGTGAAGCTGGAGGTGCTGTCCTGGGAGACAGTAATGGTGAAGCTGGAGGTGCTGTCCTGGGAGACAGAAATGGTGAAGCTGGAGATACTGTCCTGGGAGACAGTAATGATGAAGCTGGAGATTTTGTCCAGGTAGTCGGGAATTATACGCAGGAAGGAATACGTATAAATGACCACATAGGGGATAGGAGCCATAGTAGGGAAACAAGTGTAGTCAAAGATAAGATAAAACCAATATTGCAAACTAGAAATACCGCAGGAAATAGCAAACAAGAGGACTCCAATAGCAATAGTGAGGATAAATTACCAAAAACAACTGGTGGGAGCTCCATTGTTGGTGCTAGGGAGGATAGAAGTAAGACAGGGAAACATGCACCAACAGGGAATACAGTCACAGAAACCCAAGGCAAGCGGAAACCAAGCCTGTGCACATACTATGCACTTTATATCTGCTGGCATGGGAAATCTGGAAAAACTGATGGGACGTGCAACTATGACCACCCTAGAAAATGCCATGCCCATATGACAACAGGAAAATGCAAACTCCCTTCCTGTAAGCTTTTTCACCCTGAAATGTGTACCTCTTCAGTACAGGAAAGACTGTGCTATAACTTAAATTGCCAGGCATACCATCTAAAGGGGACAAAAAGATACAAAACATCCAGGCCATGGGAAAACCTGGGTAGCCACAGCCACTCAAGAGGGAGAGGTTTTTTAGTGCCAGGAAGGAAAAAAAACTGGCAGGAAATGGCAGAAATCGTACACCAAATCCAGTCATTCCTGGAGTGGAACCACAGTCGATGGCCTCCACTCCAAACCAACAGATACAGATACTAATGCCGGAAAAAAAATCCCCCCCCAGTACCAACAATACCACCAGTCCGATAACATTCTTCTTTGCAAATATACAGGGTCTAAAGCCAGCAACAAACAACAAAATACCTTTCATCCGTGGACTGCTTGCAGAGGCAAAGGCAATGTTCGCGGCTTTCACTGAGACCCACATAAAGGATCACTTGGACAATGAAATATGGATCCCAGGTTACAACCTATACAGATGTGACAGAGTGAACAGGCAAAAGGGGGGGGTTGGCCTGTACATTGCAGAGTCACTTGTTTGCACAGAACTGCTTAATGCCTCAAATGACGTAGTGGAAGTTTTAGCAGTAAAGGTCGAGAACCAAAACCTAGTCATTGTGGTAGTCTAAAAGCCTCCGGATGCAACATCCCAGCAATTCCAGGAACAGCTGTTAAAAATTGACCACTGTCTGGAAAATCTTCCAGCTCCTGCACCCAACATCTTGCTCCTGGGGGATTTCAACTTAAGGCACCTAAAATGGAGGAATATAGCAAATAATATTGTTGCAGTAATAACACCAGGAGGCAGCTCTGATGAAAACTCACACTCACACGAGCTTTTAAATCTCTGCACAAAATTCAATTTAAACCAGCAAATAATAGAGCCTACTAGACTGGAGAATACACTAGACCTCATATTCACTAACAATGATGATCTGATAAGAAATGTCACCATATCAAAAACAATATACTCAGATCACAACATAATTGAGGTTCAGACATGTATGCGAGGAGCCCCAGACCGACAAAATGAGACTAGTCACGAGGGAGCATTCACCAAATTCAACTTCAATAACAAAAACATAAAGTGGGACCAAGTAAACCAAGTCCTAACCGATATAAGCTGGGAAGATATACTAAGCAACACAGACCCAAACTTATGCCTAGAACAGATTAACTCGGTGGCACTCGATGTATGCACAAGGCTTATTCCTCTAAGAAAAAGGAGGAGTAGATGTAAAATAGAAAGAGACAGGCGCTCCCTTTACAGGCGACGGAAAAGAATAACGGAGCGGCTAAAAGAGGTCAATATATCTGAAATGCGCAGAGAGACACTGGTCAGAGAAATAGCAAGCATCGAACTTAAGCTAAAAGAATCCTTTAGGAGTCAGGAATCGCGGGAAGAACTAAAAGCTATAAATGAAATCGAAAGAAACCCAAAGTATTTCTTCTCCTATGCCAAATCAAAATCGAGAACAACGCCCAGTATTGGGCCCCTACTTAAACAAGATGGGTCCTACACAGATGACAGCAAGGAAATGAGTGAGCTACTCAAGTCCCAATATGACTCAGTTTTTAGCAAGCCGCTAACCAGACTGAGAGTCGAAGATCAAAATGAATTTTTTATGAGAGAGCCACAAAATTTGATTAACACAAACCTATCCGATGTTATCCTGACGCCAAATGACTTCGAACAGGCGATAAATGACATGCCCATGCACTCTGCCCCAGGGCCAGACTCATGGAACTCTGTGTTCATCAAGAACTGCAAGAAGCCCCTATCACGAGCCTTTTTCATCCTATGGAGAGGGAGCATGGACACGGGGGACGTCCCTCAGTTACTAAAAACAACAGACATAGCCCCACTCCACAAAGGGGGCAGTAAAGCAACAGCAAAGAACTACAGACCAATAGCACTAACATCCCATATCATAAAAATCTTTGAAAGGGTCCTAAGAAGCAAGATCACCACCCATCTAGAAACCCATCAGTTACACAACCCAGGGCAACATGGGTTTAGAACAGGTCGCTCCTGTCTGTCTCAGCTACTGGATCACTACGACAAGGTCCTAAATGCACTAGAAGACAAAAAGAATGCAGATGTAATATATACAGACTTTGCAAAAGCCTTCGACAAGTGTGACCATGGCGTAATAGCGCACAAAATGCGCGCTAAAGGAATTACAGGAAAAGTCGGTCGATGGATCTATAATTTCCTCACTAACAGAACACAGAGAGTAGTCGTCAACAGAGTAAAGTCCGAGGCAGCTACGGTGAAAAGCTCTGTTCCACAAGGCACAGTACTAGCTCCCATCTTGTTCCTCATCCTCATATCCGACATAGACAAGGATGTCAGCCACAGCACCGTGTCTTCCTTTGCAGATGACACCCGAATCTGCATGACAGTGTCTTCCATTGCAGACACTGCAAGGCTCCAGGCGGACATCAACCAAATCTTTCAGTGGGCTGCAGAAAACAATATGAAGTTCAACGATGAGAAATTTCAATTACTCAGATATGGTAAACATGAGGAAATTAAATCTTCATCAGAGTACAAAACAAATTCTGGCCACGAAATAGAGCGAAACACCAACATCAAAGACCTGGGAGTGATTATGTCGGAGGATCTCACCTTCAAGGACCATAACATTGTATCAATCGCATCTGCTAGAAAAATGACAGGATGGATAATGAGAACCTTCAAAACTAGGGAGGCCAAGCCCATGATGACACTCTTCAGGTCACTTGTTCTATCTAGGCTGGAATATTGCTGCACTCTAACAGCACCTTTCAAGGCAGGTGAAATTGCCGACCTAGAAAATGTACAGAGAACTTTCACGGCGCGCATAACGGAGATAAAACACCTCAATTACTGGGAGCGCTTGAGGTTTCTAAACCTGTATTCCCTGGAACGCAGGAGGGAGAGATACATGATTATATACACCTGGAAAATCCTAGAGGGACTAGTACCGAACTTGCACACGAAAATCACTCACTACGAAAGCAAAAGACTTGGCAGACGATGCACCATCCCCCCAATGAAAAGCAGGGGTGTCACTAGCACGTTAAGAGACCATACAATAAGTGTCAGGGGCCCGAGACTGTTCAACTGCCTCCCAGTACACATAAGGGGGATTACCAACAGACCCCTGGCAGTCTTCAAGCTGGCATTGGACAAGCACCTAAAGTCAGTTCCTGATCAGCCGGGCTGTGGCTCGTACGTTGGTTTGCGTGCAGCCAGCAGCAACAGCCTGATTGATCAGGCGCTGATCCACCAGGAGGCCTGGTCACAGACCGGGCCGCGGGGGCGTTGACCCCCGAAACTCTCTCCAGGTAAACTCCAGGTAAGCATTAGCACAGAACATTAGCGTCAGCCTGTCTTTCATAGGCTTGTGTCCTGGCATTGCCTTTTCCTCTTGTGTAATGAAGGTCCTCTTAGGCATTTTCTTCCAAAAGAGGCCTGTTTCGTCACAATTGAACACTTGTTCAGGTTTCAGTCCTTCACTGTTTATGTACTCCTGGAATTCGTGCACATATTTTTCAGCCGCCTTGTGGTCCGAACTGGCAGCCTCACCATACCTTACCACACTGTGTGCCAGTACGCTTCTTAAATCTCTCAAACCAGCCTTTGCTAGCCTTAAATTCACTCACATCATCACTAGTTGCAGGCAATTTCTTTACCAAATCGTCATGCAACTGCCTAGCCTTTTCACAAATAAGCGACGTCATAAGACTGTCTCCTGCTAATTGTTTCTCATTTATCCACACCAATAATAACTTCTCAACATCTTTGAGTACTGGTGATCTCATTTTTGTCAGCATATTTACCCCCTTTGCAACAACAGGCAGCGGCAGCAGCAGCAGCAACTTCCAAGCTCCGTACTTTTCTCCAACTATCAGAGCTACCAATGCTCCTATGATGACCTAGTTACAAGCAAAACTGCACTACCCAACGTAGCACCCAGAATGACCAAAGATTACCAACAGTGAAACCTACAAATCGAAAATAATAGAGATCAAAGGAAGACTGCCCACAAACCGAAAGCAACACCCCGCTGCCTGCTGAACAACGTAACCCTAAGCTTTGTATAACTACAACTTCTTCTTAACTACAACAATTCCTGTAGTATTATGAGGCACAATCTAAGAGGAAACAGCACCAAGGCCAGCAAGAAAACACCGAAAAATCAACTATTCAACAAGTGTAGCCAGGAGGACGCCGGCCCAGCATCCACCCCACTCACCACCGCTCAAGGCGACACCACAACAATAACAACAAACATGGCTGCCGCCAGCCCATCCTCCCCTGTCTTCCCCGGATTCAACCTACCAAGTAGTCTCTCAGGTATGACCAACGATCCAGATACCCTAAAGACATGCATCTCCAACTTAGTTATTGAAAATATGAATTTTCGAGAGACGCTAACAAAACAAGACACCAGGATGACACAACTCGATAACAAAATCCTCAGTCTTGAACAAAAGTTATCAACACCAGGAATGACAAACTGTGGCAAGACCATCCAAACAGTCATAGATAGCCATACCCAACAAATAATATCTCTTAATATAAAGGTTGAAGAAGCAGTAAAAGACTGGAAGAACAACTTAGATAACCAGTTCAGTGACTACTTTGCTCTCCAAGAAGATAAAACTGAACAAGATAAACTATCAGACGCAGTAATAGTTAACAGTCCACTTTTTCCCAGTGATATGAACCAAACAAACAGTAAAGAAATTACTCTGCAGATCATAAAGGACCAAACAAGTGTTATTGTACCAGAGTCTGAAATAAAAGAAGCCAGGTTACTAGGATCCCATGGTAGAAAAAGTGTTATGCTTAGATTCCACTCACATGACAGGAAAAAAGACTTAATTATTGCATCTATTAAAGTAAAGAAAGAGGTATACATAAACGAGTGTCTTACCAGAAAACGTCAGAACCTCCTGTATAGAGTCAGAAAACTTAAGCGGGAGAATAACGACACAATACACCAATGCTTCACACGTGATGGGAAAATTCTTGTTAGGAAAACAAATGTAGGTCAACTGTACACAATCACGAACGAGAATGATCTATCACGATTTCTCAGGGATACTAATCTTACAGAGAATAACTAAACAATGTCCAACTTAAAAGCCTACGTAGTGTAGTGTATGTTTTGCTCCATTATTGTTCAAATTTCATTGTGCAATCTCTTAGTAATTAAATAATCAACTACCTCATTTTGTGATTTTACTAGTAAGCATAAGTCACCTTATGTAATTTTCTTATTTACTATTGTTTGCTTAAACATTAGCTGAATTGATACTTTCTCTGTCCATATTACTACCTCATATTTTTTTAAATACTATCAATTGATATTACTTACTAAAATTAATAATTATAATTTTTACTATAATTTCAATTTACTCTTAACATTTTTGACATTTAATAACCATTACTTGTCTAATTACCTTTACCTGTTTTAATACCACATTTGCTATCTTAATTACCTTGTACTGCCATATAACCTCTAGTATAACTACCAGTGCAATATTGAATGAAATAAACATTACTTTTTCACTTTTTTTGTAATCATTATTACTTACTAAAATTTTATTAAACACCATATTTACTACCAGTCAACTTTACTTTTGTACATTAAACATTATTTTATACTTCCCATAACATTTTGTTGCCAAATTTTCAAGTTTGTATATTCAACTCCAACCTCTATATTATCCTTTGTACCTGTGTACCTGTCTACCATCTTACTATCATATTATAACCAAGACATTACCATTGTTATTTTTTACTATTATTCTTTTGGTACTTTAATTGTGAATTTTATTTTGTCAATTTAAATCTAGTTATACTCTTGATCTTGTCAACAACCTATACCAGACTCTAGTGCAATTGCAAGTACCATTTCAATTTGTATTTTTATATTATAAGTTTATATTATGTAGGTAGTAGGTTGGTAGACAGCAACCGCCCAGGGAGGTACTACCGTCCTGCCAAGTGAGTGTAAAACGAAAGCCTGTAATTGTTTTACATGATGGTAGGATTGCTGGTGTCTTTTGTCTGTCTCATAAATATGCAAGATTACAGGTAAGTCTTGCTACTTCTACTTACACTTAGGTCACACTACACATACATGTACAAGCATATATATACACACCCCTCTGGGTTTTCTTCTATTTTCTTTCTAATTCTTGTTCTTGTTTATTTCCTCTTATCTCCATGGGGAAGTGGAACAGAATTCTTCCTCTGTAAGCCATGCGTGTCGTAAGAGACGACTAAAATGCCAGGAGCAAGGGGCTAGTAACCCCTTCTCCTGTATATATTACTAAATTTAAAAGGAGAAACTTCAGTTTTTTCTTTTGGGCCACCCCACCTCAGTGGGATACGGCTGGTACGTTGAAAGAAGAAGAAGTTTATATTATAATTCCTACTCTAAGATTGTTTTCATATCTTAGTGACTACATTGTGTGTGCAATTAGTGTATATTTCAATTATAGTATTGTTCAAGGCCCTTAACTATCTTTTGCTAACTAGTACCAACTACCTCATATATCTTTTTTTTTTTTCTACTTTTTTTATTCTTTTGCTACCTTAACTTGTATATTTTATCTTGTCAATTTAAATCTAGTTATACTCTAATTCTTGTAAACAACTTATATAACACCTTAGTGCAATTACAATTGAGAGTCTTGTGCCTTTTTATATTATTAGATTAACCCTTTGACTGTCGCGGCCGTATATATACGTTTGCGAGGTACCGTGTTTGACGTATATATACTCATAAATTCTAGCGGCTTCAAATCAGGCAGGAGAAAGCTAGTAGGCCCACATGTGAGAGAATGGGTCTGTGTGGTCAGTGTGCACCACATAAAAAAAATCCTGGAGCACGCAGTGCATAATGAGAAAAAAAAAACTCCGACCGTTTTTTTTAATTAAAATGCCGACTTTGTGGTCTATTTTCGTATAGTATTTGTGGTTGTATTCTCGTTTTCTTGGTCTCATTTGATAGAATGGAAACTATATTATAGAAATGGAGGTGATTTTGATTAATTTTACTATAAAAAGAACCTGGAAATGGAGCACAAAGTACAGGAAATGTTTGATTTTTGCCGATGTTCAAAAGTGAACAAATGATGTCATTGTCCAATAAATGTCCAAATAGCCATTCTAATACGCAGTCATGAATGGGTTGATGTAATTTTTACAATTATTACAGTATTGCAGTAGTCTGCATAACAGTAAATCTTCTATTTTTTGTTTGAATAAAATTTCAAAATAAAAAGCAAGAGTAATATCACAGGGACCTGGAGACATGACTGATGAACAAAGAAAATGTTATTTTAGAGCCAGGAATGTCTGCATTGTTCATTCTGGACCTTATTTTGAAATTGTCGTATTTTTTAATTTTCGTGAAATTGGCCAAATTGCAAATTTCTGACCATGTTATTGGGTAGTTGAAATCGGTAAATGGGCAGTTTCTTGTACTCAATCGATAGAAAAAATAGAGTTCTGAAGAAATAGTTATGAGTTTAGTTGACTGGAATAACGGAATTAGCCGAAAATAGGGCTCAAATTGGGCGAAATTGCCGATTTTTAAATATCGCCGAAGTCGCTAACTTCGCGAGAGCGTAATTCCGTCAGTTTTCCATCAAATTTCGTTTTTTGGTGTCTTTACAATCGGGAAAAGATTCTCTAGCATTTCGTAAGAAAAAATAATTTTTTTTTTTTCGAATATTTTGCGACACCAGAAGCAACTTCAGGATTTGGCCCTTCGACAGTCAAAGGGTTAAACTCAGTTGTACTATAGTCAATACCAAATTCATTATATTAGACCATATTGCAATTACTAGTGAGAGACTGGTGCTATTTTTAATTTGTATTTTTATATTATTAGATTAAATCTATGTAAAGTAAAAGGACACAAGTGCAACTAATGTGACATTTATTGTGGCAACGTTTCGCTCTCCAGGAGCTTTATCAAGCCTTGATAAAGCTTGATAAAGCTCCTGGAGAGCGAAACGTTGCCACAATAAATGTCACATTAGTTGCACTTGTGTCCTTTTACTTTACATATTGTCGGTAATTCTACCAACTTTATTACAGATTAAATCTAGTTGTACTATAGCTCATTCTAGCTCAAAACATAAACTCCACAAAAGTCATTATATTAGACCTTAGTGCAATTACAAGTGAGAGTCTTGTTCTATTTTAAATTTGTATTTTTATATTACTAGTTTATACCTAGTTGTACTTTAGTTCATTCCAGCACAACACATACACAACATCAACTTCATTATGTGTAGTAGTGACTATACTCTATATGACCAAAATACTCTAGCTATATACTTATCCAAGCTTCCCACCACTACAGATATCAATACTAGAACTCAACACATAACTCAGGATATAAATAACCATAATTTAAACCTAGAAGATGATTGATCATGTTGACCCTGATCTAAACCTCCATAATCTGACACCCAATCAAAACCTATTGGAAAGTAACTGCCTTTATTACACAGCATCACAAGCCAGCACTATCCTAAACAATGCTAAAAGCCTATCAGTACTTAACTACAACATCAGGTCCTTAAGCAAACACTATGATGACCTCCTGGCACTCCTTGAATCACTAAAGACACCCTTCTCCTGCATTCTTACTGAGACCTGGCTTAAGCAGGACACAATAGATATCTACCCTCTACCCGGATACACAGCAATTCACAACTGCAGAGCAGACCAAACCAAGTTGGGGGTGGTATTGCAATCTATTACTCTAACCAATTATCTTGTATTAGCACCACTTGCTTTAGTGATGAATATGGGGAATACATTTTTGCTAATTTTACTGTAAAAAACCTTAAGACACCTATAACAATCGGTGCCATTTACCGGATACCTCACACAAACATCCCAAATTTCAGTGAGAAATTAAAGTCACTAATAACAAACAGACAAATAAATAAGCACCACCTTCTCTTAGCTGGAGACTTCAACATCAACCTTGGCTTACTAGATGATCAGCCTGTAACTGATTTCATCAACAATATGAACAACACACTTCTCATACCAACAATAACTAAACCAACCAGGCTCACTGAGACAAGTGCAACCATAATAGACCACATATGGACCAATATACTAGCCCCCCTTAAATCAGGGATAATCACAGATAGCACTACAGACCACTACCCTACCTTCCTCCTGACAGACATTAATAAACCACCACTTGAACACAACAAAGTCTCATTTAGACTCCATGACGAGGCCTCAATAAGGAAGTTCACAACTGACCTAGAGATTGTTGACTGGCCTACAGAATTCTCCAAGGCCAATGGTATTGATGACTGGACAGACATTTTTCTTAACAAATTACTTAGACTATACAACAAACATTGTCCTATAAAAACGAAACAGATCACAAACAAACTGCTTGGTTGCCCATGGCTATAAACACTATTCATCAGTTCTCACCAAAGTAATAAAGAAAGCCAAACAACTATACTACTCCAGTAGATTCACAGACACTAGAGATATAAAAAAGACCTGGAAAACACTCTCTCAGATTCTAGGGACCCACAAACTGAAAAAAAACAAGAATATTGTCCTAACTAAACCTAATGAAACACCACTACATCCCACTGACGCAGCTAACAAGATAAACGACTTCTTCTCAACGATAGGATCTAATCTCGCCAATAAAATCCCACATACTAATGCCCATGCCGGGGACTACCTAGATGGGAATTTCCCAAATTCCTTCTATCTTGCACCAACTGAGCCCTCGGAAGTCACCGAGATTATAAAGTCACTTAAAAACAACTCAGGGAATCTGTCTAATGTCCCACCATTACTGTACAAGCGAGCGGCCCATATCCTTTCACATGCTATTTCATTACTTTTTAACAAGTCACTAGAAACTAGCACCTTCCCGAAACTACTCAAGATGGCAAGGGTTACACCAATACATGAAGGTGGTGACCCTACAGACTTAAACAACTATAGGCCAATATCAAACTTACCATTGCTATCCAAAATCTTTGAGAAACTCGTGCACAGGAGACTATATTCATTTATAACAGCACAAAACATACTCAACCCCTGCCAATTTGGATTTAGGAAAAATAAAAGCACTAATGATGCAATCATAAAAATGCTAGATCTGCTTTACACAGCATTGGAAAATAAGGAATATCCACTAGGAATTTTTATTGACCTAAGAAAAGCTTTTGACACAGTAAACCACGACATCCTACTCCACAAACTTGACCATTACGGTATAAGAGGCCATGCGCTTGCTTATTTCAAATCTTACCTTACTAATAGGTATCAGTATGTTACCATTAAAGACACAGCGCCACTTGATACTGGAGTTCCGCAGGGAAGTGTCCTTGGTCCCCTGCTCTTCCTCATATACATCAATGATCTTCCAAACGTATCCCAACACCTGAAACCCATTCTCTTTGCTGACGACACGACTTATGTCATCTCTCACCCTAATCTTGCCACCCTCAACACCATTGTTAACGAGGAGCTGATCAAAATATCGACTTGGATGACAGCCAATAAACTTACGCTTAACACTGACAAAACCTACTATATTATGTTTGGTAGCAGAGCAGGAGATGCACAAATTAACATTAAGATCGACAACACTCTAATTACCAGACATAATGAGGGCAAATTCCTAGGCCTATACCTTGACAACAACCTGAATTTCAGCACCCATATCCAACACATAACCAAAAAAGTATCCAAAACAGTTGGGATCCTCTCCAAGATACGATACTACGTGCCGCAAAATGCCCTTCTCACACTATACCACTCACTTATTTATCCATACCTCACCTATGCTATTTGTGCTTGGGGATCAACTGCAGCAACACACCTAAAGCCAATAATAACCCAACAAAAAGCTGCAGTAAGATTATTTATATATTATATATTATCACACTGGCCGATTCCCACCAAGGCAGGGTGGCCCGAAAAAGAAAAACTTTCACCATCATTCACTCCATCACTGTCTTGCCAGAAGGGTGCTTTACACTACAGTTTTTAAACTGCAACATTAACACCCCTCCTTCAGAGTGCAGGCACTGTACTTCCCATCTCCAGGACTCAAGTCCGGCCTGCCGGTTTCCCTGAATCCCTTCATAAATGTTACTTTGCTCACACTCCAACAGCACGTCAAGTATTAAAAACCATTTGTCTCCATTCACTCCTATCAAACACGCTCACGCATGCCTGCTGGAAGTCCAAGCCCCTCGCACACAAAACCTCCTTTACCCCCTCCCTCCAACCCTTCCTAGGCCGACCCCTACCCCGCCTTCCTTCCACTACAGACTGATACACTCTTGAAGTTATTCTCTTTCGCTCCATTCTCTCTACATGTCCGAACCACCTCAACAACCCTTCCTCAGCCCTCTGGACAACAGTTTTGGTAATCCCGCACCTCCTCCTAACTTCCAAACTACGAATTCTCTGCATTATATTCACACCACACATTGCCCTCAGACATGACATCTCCACTGCCTCCAGCCTTCTCCTCGCTGCAACATTCATCACCCATGCTTCACACCCATATAAGAGCGTTGGTAAAACTATACTCTCATACATTCCCCTCTTTGCCTCCAAGGACAAAGTTCTCTGTCTCCACAGACTCCTAAGTGCACCACTCACTCTTTTTCCCTCATCAATTCTATGATTCACCTCATCTTTCATAGACCCATCCGCTGACACGTCCACTCCCAAATATCTGAATACGTTCACCTCCTCCATACTCTCTCCCTCCAATCTGATATTCAATCTTTCATCACCTAATCTTTTTGTTATCCTCATAACCTTACTCTTTCCTGTATTCACCTTTAATTTTCTTCTTTTGCACACCCTACCAAATTCATCCACCAATCTCTGCAGCTTCTCTTCAGAATCTCCCAAGAGCACAGTGTCATCAGCAAAGAGCAGCTGTGACAACTCCCACCCTGTGTGTGATTCTTTATCTTTTAACTCCACGCCTCTTGCCAAGACCCTCGCATTTACTTCTCTTACAACCCCATCTATAAATATATTAAACAACCACGGTGACATCACACATCCCTGTCTAAGGCCTACTTTTACTGGGAAAAAATTTCCCTCTTTTCTACATACTCTAACTTGAGCCTCACTATCCTCGTAAAAACTCTTCACTGCTTTCAGTAACCTACCTCCTACACCATACACTTGCAACATCTGCCACATTGCCCCCCTATCCACCGTGTCATACGCCTTTTCCAAATCCATAAATGCCACAAAGACCTCTTTAGCCTTATCTAAATACTGTTCACTTATATGTTTCACTGTAAACACCTGGTCCACACACCCCCTACCTTTCCTAAAGCCTCCTTGTTCATCTGCTATCCTATTCTCCGTCTTACTCTTAATTCTTTCAATTATAATTCTACCATACACTTTACCAGGTACACTCAACAGACTTATCCCCCTATAATTTTTGCACTCTCTTTTATCCCCTTTGCCTTTATACAAAGGAACTATGCATGCTCTCTGCCAATCCCTAGGTACCTTACCCTCTTCCATACATTTATTAAATAATTGCACCAACCACTCCAAAACTATATCCCCACCTGCTTTTAACATTTCTATCTTTATCCCATCAATCCCGGCTGCCTTACCCCCTTTCATTTTACCTACTGCCTCACGAACTTCCCCCACACTCACAACTGGCTCTTCCTCACTCCTACAAGATGTTATTCCTCCTTGCCCTATACACGAAATCACAGCTTCCCTATCTTCATCAACATTTAACAATTCCTCAAAATATTCCCTCCATCTTCCCAATACCTCTAACTCTCCATTTAATAACTCTCCTCTCCTATTTTTAACTGACAAATCCATTTGTTCTCTAGGCTTCCTTAACTTGTTAATCTCACTCCAAAACTTTTTCTTATTTTCAACAAAATTTGTTGATAACAGCTCACCCACTCTCTCATTTGCTCTCTTTTTACATTGCTTCACCACTCTCTTAACCTCTCTCTTTTTCTCCATATACTCTTCCCTCCTTGCATCACTTCTACTTTGTAAAAACTTCTCATATGCTAACTTTTTCTCCCTTACTACTCTCTTTACATCATCATTCCACCAATCGCTCCTCTTCCCTCCTGCACCCACTTTCCTGTAACCACAAACTTCTGCTGAACACTCTAACACTACATTTTTAAACCTACCCCATTCCTCTTCGACCCCATTGCCTATGCTCTCATTAGCCCATCTATCCTCCAATAGCTGTTTATATCTTACCCTAACTGCCTCCTCTTTTAGTTTATAAACCTTCACCTCTCTCTTCCCTGATGCTTCTATTCTCCTTGTATCCCATCTACCTTTTACTCTCAGTGTAGCTACAACTAGAAAGTGATCTGATATATCTGTGGCCCCTCTATAAACATGTACATCCTGAAGTCTACTCAACAGTCTTTTATCTACTAATACATAATCCAACAAACTACTATCATTTCGCCCTACATCATATCGTGTATACTTATTTATCCTCTTTTTCTTAAAATATGTATTACCTATAACTAAACCCCTTTCTATACAAAGTTCAATCAAAGGGCTCCCATTATCATTTACACCTGGCACCCCAAACTTACCTACCACACCCTCTCTAAAAGTTTCTCCTACTTTAGCATTCAGGTCCCCTACCACAATTACTCTCTCACTTGGTTCAAAGGCTCCTATACATTCACTTAACATCTCCCAAAATCTCTCTCTCTCCTCTGCATTCCTCTCTTCTCCAGGTGCATACACGCTTATTATGACCCACTTCTCGCATCCAACCTTTACTTTAATCCACATAATTCTCGAATTTACACATTCATATTCTCTTTTCTCCTTCCATAACTGATCATTTAACATTACTGCTACCCCTTCCTTTGCTCTAACTCTCTCAGATACTCCAGTAAGAATAATCACTAAATCCCATCCCTGGCAACACACCCCCCCACTCTTCATAGATCTAAACTTACTCCCTGTTCAGTACATCCACACTTACTACTGTGCAATCTACATCTACAGGACCTTAAACTCCAATATCAACCTTGACCTAAAACGCTTTCTTGATAGTTGTGACAGAACCCACAGGCATAACACCAGACACAAACATCTCTACGACATTCCCCATCTCCGACTAAACCTTTACAAAAATTCAATGTATGTCAAAGGCCCTAAAATCTGGAACACCCTACCTGAGAACTCTAGAACTGCAGACATATTCATCACCTTCAAAACTACCATTAGAAAACATCTTATCTCCCTGATACACCCCATCAACTAACTACACGAATACCACCTGGTGGTTCACACTTACACTCACTCACCCATTTGACCATAAACAGAAATATTAATCTCAATCTTAAAATAATGAATCCTATGATACTCCAATACTGAAACTATGTACTGTGCCAAAACAAAAGCATTCACATTGCTAAACTCACAAACTAGTATTTAGTCACTTAGCCATAATACCAACTTACCTCATAATTTGTAATATTTTAAAATAAAGAATTAAACTAAGTCTGCCCGAAATGCCTAGCCATGCTAGGCGTTCTAGTGGTACACTCTGTAATCATTATTTAACTACATGTAAACCACACAACAACCAAATTCTGTAAATTCAACATTGTAATCTTTATAGAGAATAAACTTTGAATTTGAATTTGAATTTGAATTTTTCTTGGCTCTGATGGAAGATATGGTTGTACAGGATTTGTTATACATCCTGGCCAGTTCGCCCACACGTACGCCACTATCATATTGTTCAATGATGTTTTTCTTAAATTCAATCGTATTTCTCACCTTCTTTACCAAAGGCTTGGCACTAGGACCTTTCTTTGGAGCCATGGTAGCTTATTTAGCACTTAAATAACTTGCAAGCACTAAAATAAATGAAATATGAAATATTTCACTTGAGCACGTGAGGGGACCGTCGCTCACTGGTAAACAATGGCACACTGGCTGGGATGGAAAGGCTGAGGCGGCTCGAGGCCGCTCAGACCGTGCATACGCGTCTGGGACGAAGGACTATTAACGAGTTACCGGACCATTTCCGAGCCAATATTTTGACGAAAAAACAGGACTATTTCCGAAATGGACGACTTTCAGGCCGGACGATTATTGAGGGACCACTGTACATGTATATGCATCAGTGCTTTTGCCCACTGTGAGCGCTATTTTCTGCCAAATTCATTGTTCCAGCTGACCAAATTCATAGCTTTTTCTTTGGCCTGACTACAAGAAACTGCCCATTTACCTATTTCAACTACTCAGTAAAGTGATGCAAAATCAGTAATTTGGCCAATTTCACACAAAATTAAAATATTGCCAATTTCAATATAGGGTCCAGAATAAACAGTATAGACATTTCTGGCACTAAAGCATTTCATCTGTTCATTAGTCATGTCCTCAGGCCTCTCCTATGTTATGTTTGCTTTCCATTTTTAATTTTTATTCACACAATTAACCCCTTAATTGTCCAAATGTAGATTTACTTACTCTCGCCCAGCGCTCCGAATATTTTGAAAAAAAAAAAAAAATTAAATGAAGGCGGCTTTTTTTTTTTAAATAAATTAATGTAAAAAAAATTTTAGAGTCATTACTTAAGGAGATATAAGGCCGCAAAGTCGGCGCTTGTTACTCACCTGATGGCAACATGGAATCCTGCCACATGCAGAAGTGTTGCTGATATACCTTTTCTCCTCATTTTTTTTTTAATTCATATATGATTTTTTATGTTCTGATAATTACAATTTGTAGTATTTCTTGTGATTTCATAACCAATCTTTGTTCTGACACTAATACAGTGGAACCTCAAATTTCAAACGTATCACTTATCGAACTCTTTGCCTTTCGATCATTTTTTTCGAACCAACTTTGTCCTTGTTATCGAACTCGCCCCTTCTTTCGAACCGCCGGCTACCGGACCTGTCCGCCAGCCCGCTCTGTCTGCATCCCCGCGCAGGCGCCGTGAGCCAGTCTGGGTTTGTTGTTGCTTCAGTTAACATTAACCTGTGGTCTCATTCAAGCATTTTATGATTAATTCATTGTGTTTAGTGCTTGTGGGACTGTGAAATAAGCTACCATGGGCCCAAAGAAAGACAGAGAAGGGAAGTAACCCCAGAGAGGGCTTTGATACCTAAAGTCCTTATGGAGGGGGATTCCCTTTCCAAACACTAATCCCAGCTCCCTCTCTCCTCCTCCCTATCTTCCAAATGCCATCACCAATCTTCAATATAGGTAAGTAAAAATGTTATTTTATATGTTGATTTAAATTTATTAATAATTGTACACTATATTTGTTGTGTGTATGTAAAACTATAATATAATACTATCTATAAAATTTTTTTTTTTTGTGAATATTTTTGGGTTTCTAGAACGGATTAATTGTATTTCCATTATTTATGGGAAATATTGCTTTGCCTTTCAAACTTTTTGACTTTAGAAGTAGCTCCTAGAACAGATTAAGTTCGAAATTTGAGGTTCCACTGTATTAGGTACTGAAATAGTACTCAAATATGTAGTCACAAACACACTGACAGGTGGACATTTTCACCTGCCTTGGTCACCTACTATTGTCTAGAAATACAGTGGTACCATGTATTTCAAATAGCTCCCAACTCAGTTATGTAAGTGTATTTTTGCAAGTGCTTTTGTAAGTGCATTTTTGGGGGTCTGAAACAGACTAACCTAATTTACATTATTTCTTATGGGAACAAATTCGTTCGGTAACGGCACTCGAACAGCCTTCTGGAATGAATTATGGCTGATATTCAAGGTACCACTGTATATACAAAGTATTTATAGGTGTCAGCAATATTTTAGACATGCTGGAGTATATAATTCAAATTCAAATTCAAAGTTTATTCTCTATAAGGATTACAATGCTGAGTTTACAGAAATTTGGTTATTGTGTAGTTTACATGTAGTAAAATAGTGATTACAGAGTGTACCACTAGAACGCTTAGCATGGCTAGGCATTTCGGGCAGACTTAGTTTTATTCTTAATTGTAAAATATTACAAATTATGAGGTAAGTTGGTATTATGGCTAAGTGACTAAATACTAGTTTGTGAGTTTAGCAATGTGAATGCTTTTGTTTTGGCACAGTACATAGTTTCAGTATTGGAGTATCACAGGATTCATTATTTTAAGATTGAGATTAATATTTCTGTTTATGGTCAAATGAGTGAGTGAAAGTGTGAACCACCAGGTGGTATTCGTGTAGTTAGTTGACGGGGTGTATCAGGGAGATAAGATGTTTTCTAATGGTAGTTTCGAAGGTGATGAATGTGTCTGCAGTTCTAGAGTTCTCAGGTAGGGTATTCCAGATTTTAGGGCCTTTGGCATACATTGAATTTTTGTAAAGGTTTAGTCGGACACAGGGAATGTCGTAGAGATGTTTGTGTCTGGTGTTATGCCTGTGGGTTCTGTCACAACTATCAAGAAAGCGTTTTAGGTCAAGGTTGATATTAGAGTTTAAGGCCCTGTAGATGTAGATTGCACAGTAGTAAGTGTGGATGTACTGAACAGGGAGTAAGTTTAGGTCTATGAAGAGTGGGGGGGGGGGTGTTGCCAGGGATGGGATTTAGTGATTATTCTTACTGCAGCTTTTTGTTGGGTTATTATTGGCTTTAGGTGTGTTGCTGCAATTGATCCCCAAGCACAAATAGCATAGGTGAGGTATGGATAAATAAGTGAGTGGTATAGTGTGAGAAGGGCATTTTGCGGCACGTAGTATCATATCTTGGAGAGGATCCCAACCGTTTTGGAAACTTTTTTGGTTATATGCTGGATATGGGTGCTGAAATTCAGGTTGTTGTCAAGGTATAAGCCTAGGAATTTGCCCCCATTATTTCTGGTAATTAGAGTGTTGTCAATCTTAATGTTAATTTGTGCATCTCCTGCTCTGCTACCAAACATAATATAGTAGGTTTCGTCAGTGTTAAGCGTAATTTTATTGGCTGTCATCCAAGTCGATATTTTGATCAGCTCCTCATTCACAATGGTATTGAGGGTGGCAAGATTAGGGTGAGAGATGACATAAGTCGTGTCGTCAGCAAAGAGAATGGGTTTCAGGTGTTGGGATACGTTTGGAAGGTCATTGATGTATATGAGGAAGAGCAGGGAACCAAGGACACTTCCCTGCGGAACTCCAGTATCAAGTGGCCGTGTTGCTGATGCTGTGTCTTTAATGGTGACATACTGATACCTATTAGTAATGTAAGATTTGAAATAAGAAAGCGCATGGCCTCTTATACCGTAATGATCAAGTTTGTGGAGTAGGATGTCGTGGTCTACTGTGTCAAAAGCTTTTCTTAGGTCAATAAAAATTCCTAGTGGTTATTCCTTATTTTCCATTGCTGTGTAAAGCAGATCTAGCATTTTTATGATTGCATCATTAGTGCTTTTATTTTTCCTGAATCCAAATTGGCAGGGGTTGAGTATGTTTTGAGCCGTTATAAATGAATACAGTCTCCTGTGCACGAGTTTCTCAAAGATTTTGGATAGCAATGGTAAGTTAGATATTATCCTATAGTTGTTTAAGTCTGTAGGGTCACCACCTTTATGTATTGGTGTAACCCTTGCCATCTTGAGTAGTTTCGGGAAGGTGCTAGTCTCTAGTGACTTGTTAAAAAGTAATGAAATAGCATGCAAAAGGACATGGGCCGCTCGCTTGTACAGTAATGGTGGGACATGAGACAGATTCCCCGAGTTATTTTTAAGTGACTTTATAATCTCGGTGACTTCCGTGGGTTCAGTTGGTGCAAGATAGAAGGAATCAGGGAAATTCCCATCTAGGTAGTCCCCGGCATGGGCATTGGTATGTGGGATTTTACTGTCGAGATTAGATCCTATGGTTGAGAAGAAGTCGTTTATCTTGTTAGCTGTGTCAGTGGGATGTAGTGGTGTTTCATTAGGTTTAGTTAGGACAATATTCTTGGTTTTTCTCAGTTTGTGGGTCCCTAGAATCTGAGAGAGTGTTTTCCAGGTCTTTTTTATATCTCCTCTAGTGTCTGTGAATCTACTGGAGTAGTATAGTTGTTTGGCTTTCTTTATTATTTTGGTGAGAGCTGATGAATAGTGTTTAAGAATATCTTTGAAGCATGGTGTAAGATGAGTGTCACTGCACTGCTTACAGTGCAGCAGTGAACACGTGACACTTGATGATGGTGCATTGCCTTGACTTTTTTTGATATCACTCTTACATGTAAACATGTCTATTTGCCTTTCTATTTGTCTGTCTATTTGCCTGTCTATTTGTCAGTCTATCTGTCTAGCTCTGTCTCTTTGTCTCTGCTTTTCTGTCTGCCTGTGTGCCTGTCTTCCTGTCTCTGCTCGTCTCTCTGTCTGTATGTCTCTTTTTCTGTCTGAGAGCCAACAGGTATTACACACAATGCAGAGATGCAGAGTCGTCACGTCTGATTTATGAACAAGTGAAAATGCTTATTACTTGCCAGTCATGCTCATTATGCCTTATATCTACAAGCACAGTATAGCACGTTGTATGGATTTTTTCGTTATCCTAGGTAATTTACACTATGTATAATAACTATTTATCTGTATCTGTGAGACAGAGACAGAGATGCAGACAGGCAGAGATAAATACAGACGGAGATAGAGACAGCCAAAGTCAATCAGATATCTAACCAGCCACCCACCCAGCCAGCCAGCCACCTGGCCTGCCAGCCACCTAGTCAGCCAGCCACCCAGTCTGCCAGCCACTCGACTGCCAAACACGTATTACATGTTCCAGAATTGTTTCTCTTTACTTAGGGATTCGGTTATAGGACATTCTGGCAGGATGATACTACCAGTGGTACCAAAATTGAAAGGATGTTGCACAGATGTTGTGCATGGGTTATTATCTAGGTTTTTTATATTTCCTTGACAACTTGTGGCCACATCCATCTCAGAGTCACTAAACTTGGAGTCAACATCACTTTCCTCTTAAAAGGGGAGTGTTAATGTGACATGACATCAGTGAATCCCTGGTGTTTGCCATGCTCTTGGCTCTTGCTGGCACTTACTTGAACTGGTGCTCCCACAAGTTACTAAGTGGTCCCAGATTTTTTTAATACTGTGCACACCAAGTGTTAAGACCCATTCTATACTGACCAGGCATCTCAGGCCAATCGTTGCAAATATGGAGGCAGGTCATATAAAACGTTGATCTATTTTTGGAGAACTAGAGGTAAGAAAGTAGATCATGTTTGGACAGTTAAGGGTTAATATAAGATTTACTGTATGCAGACTGCTGCATTATTGTAATAATTGTATAAATAGTGTCAATGCATTTGTTTACCTACCTGGAGTTTACCTGGAGAGAGTTCCGGGGGTCAACGCCCCCACGGCCCGGTCTGTGACTAAGCCTCATGGTGGATCAGGGCCTGATCAACCAGGCTGTTACTGCTGGCTACACGCAATCCAACGTACGAACCACAGCCCGGCTGGTCAGATACCGACTTTAGGTGCTTGTCCAGTGCCTGATTGAAGACAGCCAGGGGTCTATTGGTAATCCCCCTTATGTATGCTGGGAGGCAGTTGAACAGTCTTGAGCCCCTGACACTTATTGTGTTGTCTCTTAATATGCTAGTGACACCTCTGCTTTTCATTGGGAGGATGTTGCATCGGCTGCTGAGTTGTTTGCTTTCGTAGGGAGTGATTTTCATGTGCAAGTTCGGTACTAGTCCCTCTAGGATTTTCCAGGTGTATATAATCATGTATCTCTTCCACCTGCATTTCAGGAACTTCAAGCGCTCCCAGTAATCGAGGTGTTTTATCTCAGTTATGCATGCTGTGAAGGTTCTCCGTACATTTTCTAGGTCAGAAATATCACCTGCCTTGAAAGGTGATGTTAGTATGCAGCAATATTCCAGCCTAGATAGAACAAGCGACCTGAAGAGTGTCATCATGGGCTTGGCATCCCTAGTTTTGAAGGTTCTCATTGTCCATCCTGTCATTTTTCTAGCAGATGCGATTGATACAATGTTATGGTCCATGAAGGTGAGATCCTCCGACATGATCACTCCCAGGTCTTTGACGTTAGTTTTTCGCACTATTGTATGGTTGGAATTTGTTTTATACTCAGATGAAGTTTTAATGTCCTCATGTTTCCATATTGGAATAATTGAAATTTCTCATCGTTGAACTTCATATTGTTTTCTGCAGCCCATTGAGAGATTTGGTTGATGTCTGCCTGGAGCCTTGCAGTGTCTGCAATGGATGACACTGTCATGCAGATTTGGGTGTCATCTGCAAAGGAAGACATGGTGCTGTGGCTTACATCCCTGTCTGTATCAGATATGAGGATGGGGAACAAGATGGGAGCGATTATTGTGCCTTGCTGAACAGAGCTTTTCTCCGTAGCCGCCTCAGACTTTACTCTGTTGATTACTACTCTTTGTGTTCTATTTGTCAGGAAATGATAGATCAATCTACCAACTTTTCCTGTTATTCCTTTAGCACGCATTTTGTGCGCTATTATGCCATGGTCACACTTGTTGAAGGCTTTTGCAAAGTCTGTGTATATTACATTTGCATTCTTTTTGTCTTCTAGTGCATCTAGGACCTTGTCATAGTGATCCATTAGTTGGGACAGACAGGAGCGACCTGCTCTAAACCCATGCTGCCCTGGGTTGTGTAATTGACAGGTATCTAGATGAGTGGCAATCTTGTGAACGCATATTAGACCAACCAGCTGGACACACAGTGGACGAGTGACATAATTTGTGTACTTTGGAATGTCGGCAAAAATAGAAAAATTCCGTTACAATGAACCCCTGGTTATCATAATTAATCAGTTCCTAAGAGAGAGACTAAACCCAAATCCGACGATTTCCGAATTCATTTTCCCCATAAGAAATAATTTTTTTTAACAAGCCGCCAGTCTCCCACCCAGGCAGGGTGACCTAAAATGAAAGAAAATCCCCAAAAAGAAAATACTTTCATCATCATTCAACACTTTTGCCTCACTCATACATAATCACTGTTTTTGCAGAGGTGCTCAGAATACAACAGTTTAGAAGTATATACAGTGGTCCCTCAATTATCGTCCTTAATCCGTTTCTGGAAGTGGGACTATTATCGAAATAGACGATTTTCGAATAAATTTTCCACATAAGAAATAATGTAAATACAATTAATCCGTTCCTGACACCCAGAAGTATTAAAACAAAAAAAAATTTTACATGAAATATAGATGTAGTACATAAACAATACAATGGGACATGATGAATGAAACATTAACAGCATAACACTTACCTTTATTGGCGATTCTTCTTAGTGTATGGAAGACTGGAGGAGGAGAGAGATTGAATTACTGTTTGGAAGGGAAATCCCCTTCCATCAACACCTCAGGTACCAAGTCCTTTTCTGGGGTTGCTTCTCTTCTCTGTTTCTTAATGCCACTAGGACCAGCTTGAGAGTCACTGGAGTCCTGTCTTGCAAAAAAACTGTCCAGAGAGCTCTGTTTCTGACATCTCTTTTAAACTTCCCTAAAATGGGCCAAGACTCTGTCACTGTACAAGTTGCTGATATGGCTTGCAACATCCTTCTCTAGGTGATGTTTCTCCATAAATCTTTCCATCCTACCCCACATTTCAAAAATCTCTTTAACTTCTGAAGAAGGCACCTTCTTCCATCTCTCTTCCTCCTCCTCTGCAGCAAGATTCTGAGCTGCGATCTGTTGCTCTTCCTGCTGAAGCTCCTCAGTGGTTAGCTCTTCATTGTGGTCCTCCACCAACTCTTCCATATCCTCCAAACTCACATCCAATCCCATGGAACTCCCCAGTGCCACAATAGAGTTCACAACTGACATCAAGGGCCGCCTCAAACCCTTCAAAATCCCTCTTGTGGACACAATCTGGCCACAAGTTTCTCCAAGCAGAGTTCAAAGTCCTGGTAGTCACTCCCTCCCAAGCCTTACCTATAAGGCTTATGCAATGGAGAATACTGAAGTGTTCTTTCCAAAAATCTCTTAGGGTCAAGTGAGTGTCTGAGGTCACATTAAAGCACCTTTCAAACATTGCTTTGGTGTCGATTGTTTTTTAAAGTTTGAAATGACCTGCTGGTCCATGGGCTGGAGGAGAGAAGTGGTATTCGGGGGCAAGAACTTTACTGTGATGAACCCAAACTCCTTCAGAATTAGGTCATCCAAGTTTGGAGGATGAGCAGGTGCAATGTCCATTACTAGGAAGCACTTGAGATCCAATTTCTTTTCCAGAAGGTAATTCTTCATACTAGGGCCAAACACTTCATTGAACCACTCGACGAAAATTTCTCGTGACCCATGCCTTATTATTAGATCTCCAAAACACACAATTTACTCTTCATAACATTGTTTTTCTTGAACACTCTGGGATTTTCAGAATGGTACACTAGTAATGGCTTCACTTTGAAATCCCCACTAGCATTAGCACAGAACATGAGCATCAGCCTCTCTTTCATAGGCTTGTGTCCTGGCAGTGCCTTTTCTTCCTGAGTAATGTAGGTCCTCTTTGGCATTTTCTTTCGTAAGAGGCTTGTTTCGTCACAATTGAACACTTGTTCAGATTTCAGTCCTTCAGCCTCTATGTACTCCTTGAATTCCTGCACAGATTTTTCAGCCGCTTTTTGGTCCAAACTGGCAGCCTCACCATGCCTTATCACACTATGTATGCCAGTACGCTTCTTAAATCTCTCAAACCAGCCTTTGCTGGCCTTAAATTCACTCACATCACCACTAGTTGCAGGCAATTTCTTTACCAAATCGTCATGCAACTGCCTAGCCTTTTCACAAATAATCAACGTCATAAGCCTATCTCCTGCTAATTGTTTCTCGTTTATCCACACCAATAATAACTTCTCAACTCCTTTGAGTACTGGTGATCTCATTTTTGTCAGCATATTTACCTCCTTTGCAACAACAGCTTCCTTGATTTCCTTTTTCTTGGCTATAATGGAAGATATGGTTGTACAGGATTTGTTATACATCCTGGCCAGTTCGCCCACACGTACGCCACTTTCATATTGTTCAATGATGTTTTCCTTAAATTCAATCGTATTTCTCACCTTCTTTACCAAAGGCTTGGCACTAGGAGCTTTCTTTGGAGCCATGGTAGCTTATTTAGCGCTTGCAAGCAATAAAATGAATTGAATATTATGAAATATTTCGTATGAACATGTGAGGGGACTGTCCCTCACTGGTAAACAATGGCACACTGGCTGGGAAGGGAGGCCGAGGTGGCTCAGAGCTGTGTGTACGCATCCAGGACGAAAGACGATTAGCAAGTTAATGGGCCATTTGCGAGCCAATGTTTAGACGAAATAACGTGACGATTTCCGAAATGGACGACTATCAGGCCAGATGATTATTGAGGGACCACTGTACGTATAATATATGCTTCTACGTATAATATATGCCAATATCCCTGTTGCAACCCCTGAATGGGTTACAATGATTATTATGTATATATATAATGTATATTACCTTTTCATATAATTTTATATTGCTTATATTTGCGATAATAGCTAAATCGCAAATGTATTGCCTTATATTGTTATTTGACGTAGCTTATGTTGTTAGGATGTACATAATATGTGCTCAGTTCAAGTCTTGATTGTCAAACTACTGTAATTATCGCTTGTTGCTCATTATACTGCTGGCTTCTGAGCTGTGCTGTCCACGGGGCTATCACGTGATCGAGGGGGGGTGTCCTCACCTCTCGTGAAGTATTCAGTCTGCTCTAGACTCGCTTGGTGGTTGGACAGATTGTTTGTCTCATTATTCTTGTTAGTTCTGTAGAACTCTGTTCACAGAACATTGTATAGACTTAGTGATTTTCGACGTTGTACTGAGGTTGTGTGTCACATAGACACTCTGAGCATCTCAGGTCCTTAGCTATAGCTTCTGACCTAATTTTGTACTGGTTTCTGTGTATTGTCACAGTCGGCTTTTTCCTATGCTGAACTTAGATTCAGTAGTATGGGAGTTTTGTAACTTTTGTGGAGGATCTGCTGATGGTCCCTACTTAGTGTCGTTATATTATCTCCCTGTTCCTGATTCTGTGTCGCAGTCGCATATTGCATTGCTATTGGGCTTAGCATTCTTTTCATTGTTCAAGCAGACTGTTCGGGTTGCCAGTCGGTCAAGAAGTTATTTTATTTGAGGACTCTGTCAGTCACTTGTTTAAGTCTAGTCGAGTCGTGAGACATAGCGAACTACTTAGAGCACTTACACACATACACACTTGTACATATTTGTAATATCTTATTAAATGTTAATGTACCAGACGGTACTTAAGAATTATAAATGTGATATGTGCTTTCAGCACAATAATATTGAACTCGAGAGATTGATTTTATTTTGATTGCTGTGATTAATTTAATTTGATAATATACCTGTAGACTTAATAAATTTATTAAATTTTAATTTCTCTAGTTAGTAGCCTACCAGTTGTAATCCTGAAGCACTATTGAATAATACTGATTTCTAATGGATAATTGGACAAGGATACTGACTACTTGTTACGAAAACCCAGTAACAGGCTGGATGCTAGAAGGGCCGTCCTTTCTAGTGTTCACTGGAGATCTCTAAGCTTTTAGAATTGCGTTTTTTGTAACAAATGAGGGCCTGTCCGGGATGCTCTTGATCCAAGGTGTTGGAGAAATTGTCCAGTTTGACATACTAGTAACTCTATGATCAAACACTTTGAGTATTTTCCTAATCTGAAGACTTTGAGTTTAGTCTTCTACAACATACCAGGTGGATGTATGTACTTGACTGAGTCTCTTGATCCAAGGAGATGGAAATACTGTTTATGAGTTCTAGCTCTAAGACATCCAACACTAAAATTCCTATTAGGATTATAGTTTCCCATAATCACTCTCTCGTAGTACAATTATTTTTGTGATGTATGCCAAAGTGAAACAGTTAATTGATACTCTGACTTTCTCTGAGTTAAGTACATTAAAACTTCAGACGTGTTGGCAAGTAGCCAAATATCTCGGTGTGACGTATAACAGGAATTACACAGCTGAAACTGTCAGAGCATTAATTAAAGATATATTGTTTCCTGCTCATACAGAGATGTCTGATTATGATTCAGATTCAGAAAGTCTAGTGTCACAATTAGGAAGTATGACTCTATTTGATGAAGATGAAAGAGCAACTAGAGCAGAAGTGAGCCTAGTGTCTGAGCCTAGTGTAGATCAGTTCTCGCTCGCTCCTTCCTTCACTGACACATTAGTACAGAGTATAGCTGGTATGACTAAGCCTCACGCTAGTACTGTGTATGCTACACCTGTATCTATTTATCCTAGACCAGATCTAGACACTCTAGAGACGGCTGGACGAGGTGTCCGACCTAAGGACAGTCCAGAAAGACATGTTAATTTCCCTACTCCTCCATTACCTACTGGTCCTATCTCTCAGGAACAGTTTGAGAGGTTTGAACACCTCATTATGTTGCAGACTGCACAAATAGAGGCACAGAGGAGATTGAACGAAGAAGATTTCCAAAGAGAAAATGTTCGTCTGTGAAGACAACAGACTGATAGATCACAGGACACATTTAATGTGCAGAAAGCTGCATCCATGGTTCCTAAGTTTTTTGAAAGTGACTTAGACACATATTTTGATGTGTTTGAGAACCAGGCACGTGCTATGAACTGGCAACGTAAGCACTGGGCAACACTGTTGCATACTGCTTTGAGGGGAAGAGCTCAAACCTGTACTGCAGCTTTGCCATTTGCCAAGTACATTAATTATGACGCTGTCAAACAAACAATTCTAGAGACGTATAACTTGTTACCTGTAAGTTATCAAAGAGCATTTCGTACATTACAACGACGACAAGATCAAACTTGTGTAGAGTTTGCTCGTGAGAAAAAAGTTGCATTTCAGAGGTGGTGTAGGTCTGCCAAGTGTAACAACTATGACAGCCTTGTTCAGTTGTTACTACACGAAGAATTTAACAACTGTATGTCTGCTGACATACAAGAATATCTGATCGATCATACTACCTCGGATATTCTGGAAACTGCAGCATTAGCAGACAATTATGAGATTTCTCACAAACTTGTACGTACTAAAAAACAGAAAAACAAGGTAACTAAAGATTGTCCTAGAAGTTGGCAACCTAAATCAGCTGCTCATTGCCGGCCTGATGTACCTGCTACTGTAACTTCTCGTACCTTTACCAGGAAAACTCACAACCCTGAATCTGTCTCTGTGGCTAGACAGAAATCTGATATCGAGAAGAAGAAAGTTAAATGTACCTATTGTAACAGAAAAGGACATGTTAGAGAGTATTGCTATAAATTAGAAAGAGATGCGAGAGACAGTCGTGCGGCTGGCGCCCCCACTCAAGTCGTATCCTCTTCCGAGCAACAAAGGCACCAAAATCCTAGTAATTTCTCTTATCCTACTGTTTTAGATAATGTTACTCAGGATAGATGACTAGCG
Organism: Cherax quadricarinatus; assembly: GCF_038502225.1. Classification (NCBI taxonomy): domain Eukaryota; kingdom Metazoa; phylum Arthropoda; class Malacostraca; order Decapoda; family Parastacidae; genus Cherax; species Cherax quadricarinatus. The sequence continues at coordinate 12,001,863 of NC_091346.1, read as the reverse complement.
TCAGAAAGTGTATCTGACGAAAAGATTCGTTCAGCGATGAGTCCTTACTTTTCGAGAGATAAAGTAGGATTTGACGAATCACATCTAACTGAGATAATTTCTTTCAGAGACACTGGCAGTTATCTCACATTATTAAGAGAAGATGTACTGCCCATAACTGATGATACCTATTGTAAGATAGATGTATTGTTAGAAGCCTATGGTGGGGCTGTTATAAAAGTACCTCTTCACAAAGTTTATATTCAAACAAGCTATTATACTGGTTATATTTCAGTGGGTATATCCAGCGGTGTATTTCCTATCAGGTCAGTGGACTTGTTGATAGGGAACGATATCCTTCATGCTGGTATATGTAAAGAACCACTTGTGATTGATAATAACACTGATGATAATTATGCCATTGAAGCTTGTAGAGAGAAACCTATTTTATTTCCTCTCAGCGCAATTACTAGAGCTATGTCAAAGATTCAACAACCATCCTTGTCTCCTGTTGAGTTAGTTGATGACAATGATTTGGGCTTGAATATGTTTAGTGACGCTCTGCGCCCAGGGTCATTAACACTAACTCCCCCCGGTCATCAACCTAGTCAGGATACAACTGACGTTAAATTTCTAACTCATGATGATTTAATCAAGGATCAGTTTGTTGATCAGTCACTGGAAAAACTGAGAGATATAGCAGTTACTGAGAGTGAAGCAAAGGATCTCGATAATTGTTACTATTATAGTAACGGTGTACTGATGGAGAAAAATACATGTAAGTTGTCAGCTGATAGTGTTTCCACCACAGTCAAGCATTTCGTAGTGTTACCAGTTACATTTCGTGAACAAGCCATTGATTTTGCTCACAATAGTCCCATAGGAGGACTTTTGGGTGTCAAGAAGACACTCGGTAAACTGGCAAAACTTTTTACTTGGCCAAAGATGAAGGAAACAGTAGCTGATCATGTGCGACGTTGCCACGTGTGTCAAGTGACAGGCAAGCCAGCGCACACACCTCCACCTACACCTCTCACTATGAGCTCTAGTAGCAAAGTTCAGTTCATCTGGACTAGACATTGTTCAGACTCGTTCAAAAGGTTGAAGCGCTTGCTATCCTCTGCTCCTGTGTTGAAAAGTCCTAATTTCAATCTTCCCTTCTTTTTACATATAGATGCGAGTGGTTATGCAGTGGGCGCTGTGCTGCTCCAACAGTCAACATCCACTGATATTCTCCATCCTATATGTTACTATTCATCTAAGCTCAAACGACACCAGAAAAATTATGCTCTAGCTCTTGTGGTGTCCTTGGAACATTTTGACGTGTATTTGGGCACTTCCCCATTTAAAATTAACGTTTTTTCAGACCACAATCCACTCACCTACATAAACACTATGAAAAGTAAAAATACTAGGATCATGAGGTGGGCCCTCAGAATCCAACCTTATTCTATTAGTATAAAACACATAAGTGGTCATTGTAATGTAATTGCTGACGCTCTGTCACGTCCTTAATAATTATCAGTTACATTAAATTAACGTAATTTTATGCCCAAATACCTTTTGTTACTTGCTATCTCAAATTCAGTAAAGTAACTTAATCCCTCCAGCCCATATTAACTATATATACTCATGTCTAGTTATTATATTTATGTATTCACAGTATTGTTGTGTGAGGAGGAGACAAGCTGAGTGTTGAGTGGGTAGTGTGGTGCGGGTGATGTACTGCGTGACGCAACACTGTCCTGCCGCAGACCCCCCCCCCTTCACTACACACCTTCAGCTGTTTCATACTCAGATGTTCATACTGCCTCGCATTCCACAACCACTACTTAAGAGTGGAATGCAGTCTCCTCTACTATGATCGAGCCTCAACGTGCCCTCCTTGTCAGCGCTATCCTGTCTCTACACTGATGTATATAACCACGAGTATGCAGATACGATACTGTGTACTGCCCTAGTACTAGGGGCATATCCTAGTGATGGACGCTGTGAAATTGTAGAGGTGCTTGGCACAAGAGAGACTTTGATTAATATTTATATTAAATTGTATTGATATGAGTAATCAGTAATAATGTGAAAGACATTAATGCAACTCCCAGTGCGACCCTCTGTCATGTTGGGGGGGGGGTGTTGCAACCCCTGAATGGGTTACAATGATTATTATGTATATATATAATGTATATTACCTTTTCATATAATTTTATATTGCTTATATTTGCGATAATAGCTAAATCGCAAATGTATTGCCTTACATTGTTATTTGACGTAGCTTATGTTGTTAGGATGTACATAATATGTGCTCAGTTCAAGTCTTGATTGTCAAACTACTGTAATTATCGCTTGTCGCTCGTTATACTGCCGGCTTCTGAGCTGTGCTGTCCACGGGGCTATCACGTGATCGAGGGGGGGGGTGTCCTCACCTCTCGTGAAGTATTCAGTCTGCTCTAGACTCGCTTGGTGGTTGGACAGATTGTCTGTCTCATTATTCTTGTTAGTTCTGTAGAACTCTGTTCACAGAACATTGTATAGACTTAGTGATTTTCGACGTTGTACTGAGGTTGTGTGTCACATAGACACTCTGAGCATCTCAGGTCCTTAGCTATAGCTTCTGACCTAATTTTGTACTGGTTTCTGTGTATTGTCACAGTCGGCTTTTTCCTATGCTGAACTTAGATTCAGTAGTATGGGAGTTTTGTAACTTTTGTGGAGGATCTGCTGATGGTCCCTACTTAGTGTCGTTATATTATCTCCCTGTTCCTGATTCTGTGTCGCAGTCGCATATTGCATTGCTATTGGGCTTAGCATTCTTTTCATTGTTCAAGCAGACTGTTCGGGTTGCCAGTCGGTCAAGAAGTTATTTTATTTGAGGACTTTGTCAGTCACTTGTTTAAGTCTAGTCGAGTCGTGAGACATAGCGAACTACTTAGAGCACTTACACACATACACACTTGTACATATTTGTAATATCTTATTAAATGTTAATGTACCAGACGGTACTTAAGAATTATAAATGTGATATGTGCTTTCAGCACAATAATATTGAACTCGAGAGATTGATTTTATTTTGATTGCTGTGATTAATTTAATTTGATAATATACCTCTAGACTTAATAAATTTATTAAATTTTAATTTCTCTAGTTAGTAGCCTACCAGTTGTAATCCTGAAGCACTATTGAATAATACTGATTTCTAATGGATAATTGGACAAGGATACTGAGTACTTGTTACGAAAACCCAGTAACAGGCTGGATGCTAGAAGGGCAGTCCTTTCTAGTGTTCACTGGAGATCTCTAAGCTTTTAGAATCGCGTTTTTTGTAACAATCCCAAACACCCCCTTTAACCCTTTGACTGTTTTCGACGTATAAATACGTCTTACGAGCCAATGTTTCTGACGTATATATACTCAATAATTCTAGCGGCTTCAAATCTAGCGGGAGAAAGCTGGTAGGCCCACATGTGAGAGAATGGGTCTGTGTGGTCAGTGTGCACCACATAAAAAAAATCCTGCAGCACACATTGCGTAATGAGAAAAAAAAACTGATCGTTTTTTTGGAATAAAGCGCCGACTTTGAGGTGTATTTTCGTATAGTATTTATCGTTGTATTCGCGTTTTCATGGTCTTAGGTGATAAAATGGAAAACATATTACAGAAATAGAGATGATTTTCATTACTTTGACGATGAAAACGACCTTGAAACTGAGCTCAAAGTAGCGGAAATGTTCGATTTTTACCAATGTTCAGGAGTAAATAAATCACACCACACGTCCAATACACGTCAACTGGGGAGTCTTATATTCTTTCACTAGTGCACTGATATTATTTATACCATTTTTACAATAATGCAGTAGTCTGCATAACAGTAAACTTTGTATTTTTTTGTATGAATAAAAAATCAAAATAGAAAGCAATAATAATATAAGAGGGGCCTAGAGATGTGACTAATGAACAGAGCATATGTTATTTTAGTGCCACGAATGTCTACCTTGTTTATTCTGGACCCTATTTTGAAATTGGCATCTTTTTTAGTTTGCGTGAAATTGGCCAAATTGCCAATTTCTGACCACCATATTGGGTAGTCCAAATTAGTAAATGGGAGGTTTCTTGTACTCAGCTGATAGATAAAATGGAGTTCTAAAGAAATAGCTCTGAGTTTGGTCAACTGGAACAATGGAATTGGCTGAAAATAGGGCTCAAAGACGGCAAAATCGCCGATACACATATGTCGCCGAGACCGCTAACTTCGCGGGAGCATAATTCCATGAGTTTTCGACCAAATTTCGAACTTTTGGTGTCATTACCATCGGGAAAAGATTCTCTATCATTTCATAAGAAAAAAGAATTTTTTTTTTTCAAAAATTGAGCGACATAGAATGACAGTTTCAGAGAGGGGCCTGAAACAGTCAAAGGGTTAAAGTGCAGGCATTGTACTTCCCATTTCCAGGACTCAGTCCGGCTGTATAAAAATAACCGGTTTCTCTGAATCCCTTAATTAAATATTACCCTGCTCACACTCCAACAGCTTGTCAGGTCTCCATTCACTCCTATCTAATACGCTCACGCACACTTGCTGGAAGTCCAAGCCCCTCGCCCACAAAACCTCCTTTACCCCCTCCCTCCCACCTTTTCATGGACGACCCCTACCCTGCCTTCCTTCCCCTACAGATTTATATGCTATGTCATTCTACTTTGATCCATTCTCTCTAAATGACCAAACCACCTCAGCAACCCCCTCTTCAGCCCTCTGACTAATACTTTTATTAACTCAACACCTTCTAATTTCCACACTCCGAATTTTCTGCATAATATTTACACCACACATTGTCCTTAGACAGGACATCTCCACTGCCTCCAACCATCTGCTTGCTGCAGCATTTACATCCTAAGCTTTACACCCATATAAGAGAGTTGGTACCACTATACTTTCATACATTCCCTCCTTTGCCTCCATGGATAACGTTTTTTTGGCTCTGGTGGCCTGGTGGTTAACGCTCTCGCTTCACACGGTGAGGGCCTGGGTTCGATTCCCAGCCAGAGTAGAAACATTGGACGTGTTTCTTTCCACCTGTTGTCTATGTTCCCCATCAGTAAAATGGGTACCTGGGTGTTAGTCGACTGGTGTGGGTCGCATCCTGGGACACTGACCTAAGGAGGCCTGGTCACAGACCGGGCCGCGGGGGCGTTGACCCCCGGAACTCTCTCCAGATAAACTCCAGATAAACATATACGTACCTCAACGCACCACTCACCTGTTTTCCTTCATCAATTCTATGGTCATCCTTCATAAACCCATCTGCTGACATGTCAACTCCCAAATATCTGAAAACATTCACTTCTTTCATACTTCCTCTCTCCAATGTGATATCCAATTTTTCTTTATCTAAATCATTTGATACCCTCATTACCTTACTCTTATCTATGTTCACTTTCAACTTTCTACCTTTACACACCTAAACTCGTCCACTAACCTTTGCAACTTTTCTCTAGAATCTCCCATAAGCACAGTATCATCAGCAAAAAGTAACTGTGTCAACTCCCATTTGGTGTTTGATTCCCCATAATTTAATCCCACCCGTCTCCTCAACACCCTAGCATTTACTTCTTTTACAACCCCATCTATAAATATATTAAACAATCATGGTGACATTACACATCCCTGTTTAAGTCCTACTTTTACCGGGAAGTAATCTCCCTCTCTTCTACACACTGTACTCATAAGTATAATTATCATACATAGCATAAATTACCTAAAATAACACGAAAAGTCCAAGTGCTATACTGTGCTTCTAGATATAAGGCATAAGAATGAATGTGATGTTTCACCCACAGTTGTATCTTTCCACTTGTGCAGATGTGACAATTCTGTAATATGTATAATTCCTGTCTGCTTACCTGATGCTCAACTTTCTGAGCAGCTCTGTCTGAGGGAGAGAGCAAGCATGTGTGCTCCAGCCAGTCAGCCTCTCAACTGCTCAGTCAGTCAGCCACCCACCTGCCCAGCTATTCAGCCACTCACCTGCCCAGGGAGTCAGCCACCCACCTGCCCAGCCATTTAGCCACTCACCTGCCCAGGGAGTCAGCCACCCACCTGCCCAGCCATTCTGCCACCCACCTGCCCAGCCATTCAGCCATCCACCTATCCAGCAATTCAGCCACTCACCTGCCCAGCCAGTCAGCCATCCACCTGCCCAGTCAGTCAGCCACCCACCTGCCCAGCCATTCAGCCACCTTTCTGCCCAGCCATTCAGCCATCCACCTGCCCAGCCATTCAGCCACCCATGCCTCGCACCCATATAAGAGCGTTGGTATAACTATACTCTCATACATTCCCCTCTTTACTTTCAAGGATGAAGTTCTTTGTCTCCACAGACTCCTCAGTGCACCACCCACCTTTTTACCCTCATCAGTTCTATGATTCACCTCATCTTTCATAGACCCATCCGCTGACACGTCCACTCCCAAACATCAGTACACATTCACCTTCTCCATACTCTCTCCCTCCAATCTGATATCCAATCTTCCGTTACCTAATTTTTTTGTTATCCTCATCACCTTACTCTTTCTTATATTCACTTTTAGCTTCCTTCTTTTACATACCCTACCAAACTCATCAACCAACCTCTGCAACTTCTCTTCAGAATCTCCCAAAAGCACGGTATCATCAGCAAAGAGCAACTGTGACAACTCCTACTTTATGTTAGATTCTTCATCTTTTAACCCCACACTTCTTGCCAACATGTCCTTTCGCATGCTATTACATTACTTTTTAGCAAGTCACTAGAAACTAGCACTTTTCCGACACTATATAAAGGTGGTGACCCTACAGACGTAAACAACTATTGGCCAATATCAAACTTACCATTGCTATCCAAAATCTTTGAGAAACTCGTGCACAGGAGACTATATTCATTTATTACGTCACAAAACATACTCGACCCCTGCCAATTTGGATTCAGGAAAAATAAAAACACTAATGATGCAATTATAAAAATGCTAGACCTGCTTTACACAGCATTGGAAAATAAGGAATATCTGCTAGGAATTTTTATTGACCTAAGAAAACCATTTGACACAGTAGACCACAGTATCTTACTCCACAAACTTGACCACTATGGTATAAGAGGCCATGCACTTGCATATTTTAAATCTTACCTTTCTAATAGGTATCAGTATGTCACCATTAAAGAGACAGCCTCATCAATACGGCCACTTGATACTGGAGTTCCGCAGGGAAGTGTCCTTGGACCCCTGCTCTTCCTCATTTGCATTAATGATCTTCCAAACATATCCCAACACCTGAAACCCATTCTCTTTGCTGACAACACGACTTATGTCATCTCCCACCCTAATCTTGCCACCCTCAACACCATTGTTAACGAGGAGCTGCTCAAAATATCGACTTGGATGGCAGCCAATAAACTTATACTTAACACTGGCAAAACCTACTATATTATGTTTGGTAGCAGAGCAGGTGTTGCGCAACTTAACGTTAAGATCGACAACACTCTAATTGCCAGACATAATGAGGACAAATTCCTTGGCCTATACCTCGACAACAACCTAAATTTCAGCACCCATATCCAACACATAACAAAAAAAATGTCGACAACGGTGGGGATCCTCTCCAAGATACGATACTACGTGCTGCAAACTGCCCTTCTCACACTATACCATTCACTTATATATCCATACCTCACCTATGCTATCTGTGCTTGGGGTTCAACTGCAGCAACACACCTAAAGCCAATAATAACCCAACAAAAAGCCGCAGTAAGAATAATCACTAAATCCCATCCCTTGCAACACACCCCCCGACTCTTCATAGATCTTAACTTACTCCCTGTTCAGAACATCCACACTTACTACTGTGCAATCTATATCTACAGGACCTTAAATTCCAATATTAACCTTGACCTAAAATGCTTTCTTGATAGTTGTGACAGGATCCACAGGCATAACACCAGACACAAACATCTCTATGACATTCCCCGTGTTCGACTAAACCTTTACAAAAATTCAATGTATTTCAAAGGACCTAAAATCTGGAACACCCTACCTGAAAACTCTAGAACTGCAGACACATTCATCACTTTCAAAACTACAGTTAGAAAACATCTTATCTCCCTGATCCACCCTGACAACTAACTACATGATAACCACCTGGTGGTTCAAAATTACACTCACTCACCCACTGACTATAAACCCAGAAATACTAATCTTAATCTTAAAATAATAAATCCTAACTAGTCATAAGTTTGCCTATGATACTCAAATATAGACACCTTGTATTGTGCCAAAACAAAAGCATTCACATTGCTAAACTCACAAATTATGATGTAGTCACTTAGCCTTAATGCCATAATCTGTAAGGATTTAATGTTAAGAAATAATCTAAGTCTGCTCGAAATGCCTAGCCATGCTAGGTGTCCTAGTGGCCCCCTCTGTAATTAGTATTTTATAACATGTAAACCACAAAATATCCAAAGCCTGTAAACCCCACATTGTAACCATTATAAAGAATGAACTTGAATTGAATTGAATATATTGAACAACCATGGTGACAGCACACATCCTTGTTTAAGGCCTGCTCTTACTGGGAAATAATCTCCCTCTCACTTACATTCTCTGACCTGAGCCTCACTGTCCTCGTAAAGACTCATCACTGCTTTCAATAACCTACCTTCTATTCCATACATTTGCAATATCTGCCACATTCCCTCCTATCTACCCTATCGTACGCCTTTTTTAAATCCACAAATGACACAAGAACCTCTTTACCCTTAGCTAAATATTGTTCACCTATATGTTTCACAGTAAACACTTGGTCTACACACCCTCTACCCTTCCTAAACCCTCCTTGTTCATCTGCTATCCTGCTCTCTGTCTTACTCTTAATTCTTTAATAACTCTACCATGCACTTTACCAGGCATACTCAACAGACTTCTTCTTCTTCTTTCAACGTACCAGCCATATCCCACCAAGGTGGGGTGGCCCAAAAGAAAAAACGAAAGTTTCTCCTTTTAAATTTAGTATTATATACAGGAGAAGTGGTTACTAGCCCCTTGCTCCCAGCATTTTAATCGCCTCTTGCAACGCGCATGGCTTACGGAGGAAGAATTCTGTTCCACTTCCCCATGGAGGTAAGAGGAAATAAACAAGAACAAGAACTAGAAAGAATAGAAGAAAACCCAGAGGGGTGTGTATATACAGTGGACCCCCGCATACCGTTGGCCTTACATAACGTTAAATCCGCATACCGCTACATTTTATCGCTAAGATTTTGCCTCGCATACCGCTAAAAAACCCGCTCAACGCTGTTCGTCTGAGACGCGTCTAATGTGCGCCCTTAGCCAGCCTCACATGTTCCGCCGGTGGCATTGTTTACCAGCCAACCTCCGTGGTAACATCCAAGCATACAATCGGAACATTTCGTATTATTACAGTGTTTCTGGTGATTTTATCTGCAAAATAAGTGACCATGGGCCCCAAGAAAGCTTCTAGTGCCAACCCTACAGGAATAAGGGTGAGAATTACTATAGAGATGAAGAAAGAGATCATTGATAAGTATGAAAGTGGAGTGCATGTCTCCGAGCTGGCCAGGTTGTATAGTAAACCCCAATCAACTATCACTACTATTGTGGGCAACAAAAAGGCAATCAAGGAAGCTGTTCTTGCCAAAGGTTTAACTGTGTTTTCGAAACAGAGATCGCAAGTGATGGAAGATGTTGAGAGACTCTTATTGGTGTGGATAAATGAAAAACAGATAGCAGGAGATAGCATCTCTCAAGTGATCATAAGTGAAAAGGCTAGGAAATTGCATGAGGATTTAATTAAAAAAATGCCTGCAACTAGTGATGATGTGAGTGAATTTAAGGCCAGCAAAGGTTGGTTTGAGAGATTTAACCCTTTGACTGTTTCCGACGTATAAATACGTCTTACGAGCCAATGTTTCTGACGTATTTATACGCATAAATTCTAGCAGCTTCAAATCAAGCAGGAGAAAGCTGGTAGGCCCACATGTGAGAGAATGGGTCTCCATGGTCAGTGTGCACCATATAAAAAAAATCGGGGAGCCAGTGGTGCATTGTGGGAATGCCATTTCAGTTGTCCTTTTTCAGCATGTCTAGCGGTAAGAAATATGTGATTCCCCAGCAAATCTGGGACTCTTCTCTTCCCAAGTGATGCTCAAACACAGATGGAAGTGTCAGTGAAGATCAATTTCATGATTTGGAGGAGTTTGAGACCAAAAGCAATGGAGGAGGAGGAGGGGGAGGAGGGGAGGAAGAGGAGGAGGAGGAGGAGGAGGAGGAGGAGGAGGGAAGGAAGAGGAGGAGGAGGAGGAGGAGAAGAGGAGGAGGAGGAGGAGGAAGAAGAAGATGTAATAATATTGTTCCCTTGAATCAAGAAAAAAAAAAGTCCACCCCATGACAGTGACAAGATAAGGGGAGATAACATCTGATAAGAGCTGACTTTGATGAGCGTAAAGGAGGGTAATATTACATGACCATCGCCCTCCCTTTGTTTTTGCTGGTACACAAACATTTGTCTGTCTGTCTATTTGTCTGTCTGTCAAGCTCCCTGTCTGTCCATCTAGCTCTCTGTCTCAGAGAGAGCCACAAGACTGTGTCATCACGTTTACTCACATCTTCAAGCAGAGTATAGCACTTTGTCTGGATTTCTTGGGTTATCCTAGGTAATTTACACTATGTATACTTGTATTTATGTGTACCTGTGAGACAGAGATAGGCAGACAGATAGAAAGAGAGACAGATTGAAAGATATAGAATGAGGGAGAAAGATAATTAGATAGAATGGAGGAGGGGAAGCAGCATCCGACCCCATTGTTTTGACAGGCGGTAGGGGTAGTGACTAATGAGACAATATGTCACTTTGACAGCTGCCGACTTCTGACTCAAAACAATTATAAGCCACACACTCGCACACAAGACAAGGAGGAGGAGAAGGAGGAGGAGGAGGAGGAGAAGGAGAAGGAGAAGGAGAAGGAGAAGGAGGAGGAGGAGGAGGAGGAGGAGGAGGAGGAGGAGAAGGAGAAGGAGAAGGAGGAGGAGAAGAAGGAGGAGGAGAAGGAGGAGGAGAAGGAGGAGGAGGAGAAGGAGGAGGAGAAGGAGGAGGAGGAGGAGAAGGAGGAGGAGGAGAAGGAGGAGGAGGAGGAGGAGGATGATTGTTTGTTTGTTTTTGTAAACAAGTTTTGTAAACAATATATTGATAATTATGTTTGTGTGCTTATTGTGTTGTATACAACGAGTGTATATATATACATTGCACCTTACTTTGGTCTCATAGGCCACATAAGTTATGTGAAAAAATAAAATAGTGAAAAAAACAAAAAACCTTCAATTACAAGTAAACTAAAGTTTACCGGGTGAGCGGCAGTCGCCGCTGTTGCCATACGCAGCTCATTTTCTGCAAACTTCACGGCTCTATATCTCAGTAAGTACCGATGGCAAAAATTTTTTTTTTTGGACTAAAACACTCAGAAAAATAATCTTAACATTTTCATAAGAAAAAATATTTTTTTTTTTTTTTTAATATTTGGCGACATAGAATGACAGTTTCAGAGAGGGGCCTGAAACAGTCAAAGGGTTAAGAAGCGTAGTGGCATACATAGTGTGATAAGGCATGGTGAGGCTGCCAGTTCGGACCACAAAGCAGCTGAAAAATATGTGCAGGAATTCAAGAAGTACATAGACAGTGAAGGACTGAAACCTGAACAAGTGTTTAATTGTGATGAAACAGGCCTGTTTTGGAAGAAAATGCCAAGCAGGACCTACATTACTGAGGAGGAAAAGGCACTCCCAGGACATAAGCCTATGAAAGACAGGCTTACTCTGTTGATGTGTTCCAATGCTGGTGGTGAATGCAAAGTGAAGCCTTATTAGTGTATCACTCTGAAACTCCCAGACCGTTCAGGCAAAAGAATGTCCTCAAGGCTAATTTGTGTGTGCTGTGGAGGGCAAACAGTAAGGCATGGGTCACTAGGGACTTTTTCTATGACTGGTTACACCATGCATTTGCCCCCAATGTGAAAGATTACCTAACTGAAAAGAAATTAGAACTTAAGTGCCTCCTGGTGTTAGACAATGCCCCTGGTCATCCTACAGACGTGGCAGAGCGACTTTATGGGGACACGAAATTCATTAAGGTGAAGTTTTTGCCTCCTAATACCACTCCTCTCCTGCAGCCCATGGACCAGCAGGTTATTGCAAACTTCAAAAAACTGTACACAAAAGCTCTGTTTGAAAGGTGCTTTGTAGTGACCTCAGAAACTCAACTGACTCTAAGAGACTTTTGGAGAGATCACTTTAATATCCTCAATTGTGTAAACCTTATAGGTAAGGCTTGGGAGGGAGTGACTAAGAGGACCTTGAACTCTGCTTGGAAGAAACTGTGGCCAGAATGTGTAGACAAAAGGGATTTTGAAGGGTTTGAGGCTAACCCTGAGAATCCTATGCCAGTTGAGGAATCCATTATGGCATTGGGAAGGTCCTTGGGGTTGGAGGTTAGTGGGGATGATGTGGAAGAGTTGGTGGAGGAGGACAATGAAGAACTAACCACTGATGAGCTGATAGATCAACTTCAACAGCAAGAGGCCAGACCTGAGGAAACTGGTTTGAAGGAGGGGAGAGAGAAATTGAAGAAATTGCCTACTACAAAGATTAAGGAAATCTGTGCAATGTGGCTGAAAGTGCAAACCTTTATGGATGAAAATCACCCTCACACAGCTATTGCAAGCCGTGCTGGTGACTATTACACTGATCATGTAATTGTGCATGCCTTTTTCAGTTTGTGTGTATTAAAATTAATATTTCATGTGGTAAAAATGTTTTTTTTTCATACTTTGGGGTGTCTTGCATGGATTAATTTGATTTCCATTATTTCTTATGGGGAAAATTCATTTGCATAACGATAATTTCGCATAACAATGAGCTCTCTTGCACAGATTAATATCGCTATGCGGGGGTCCACTGTATATGCTTGTACATGTATGTGTAGTGTGACGTAAGTGTAAGTAGAAGTAGCAAGACGTACCTGAAATCTTGCATGTTTATGAGACAGAAAAAAGGACACCAGCAATCCTACCATCATGTAAAACAATTACAGGCTTTCGTTTTACACTCACTTGGTAGGACGGTAGTACCTCCCTGGGCGGTTGCTGTCTACCAACCTACTACCTATAAATCAACAGACTTATTCCCCTATAATTTTTACACTCTCCTTTGTCCCCTTTGCCTTTATACAAAGGAACTGTGCATGCTCTCTGCCAATCCCTAGGTACCTTACCCTCTTCCATACATTGATAAAATAAAAGCACTAACTTCTCCAAAATTATATCCCTACCTGCTTTTAACATTTCTATCTTTATATCATCAATCCCAGATGCATTACCCCCTTTCATTCTACCCACTGCCTACACACTTCTGCCACACTAACAACTTGTTCTTCCTCACTTCTCTGTTAATCTTCCTTGCCCTATATATGAAATCACATTTTCCCTAGCTTCATCAACCTTTAACACTTCCTCAAAATATTCTCTAAATCTTTCCGATACCTCTAACTCTCCATTTAATAACTCTCCTCTCCTATTTTTAACTATCAAATCCATTCGCTCCCTAGGCTTTCTCAATTTATTAATCTCACTCCAAAACTTTTTCTTATTTTCAACAAAATTTGTTGATAACATCTCACCCATTGTCTCAACATCTCACCCATTGTCTCATTTGCTCTCTATTTTCATTCCTTCACCACTCTCTTAACCTCTCTCTTTCTCTCCATATACTCCTCCCTCCTTGCATCACTTCTACTTTGTAAAAACCTGTCATATGCTAACTTTTTCTCTCTTATTACTCTCTTTACATCATTCCACCAATCGCTTTTCTTCCCTCCCACACCCACCTTCCTGTAACCACAAACTTCTGCTGAACACTAAATAGTGAACTTACCCTATACATCTTCTACCCCATTGCTTATACTCACACTAGCCCATCTGTCCTCCATGTTTTTTATATCTTACTCTAACTTCCTCCTCCTTTAGTTTATAAATCTTCACCGCTCTCTTACTTGCTGCTTCCATTTTCCTTGTATCCCATCTACCTTTTACTCTCACTGTAGCTAAAACTAAAAAGTGATCTGATATATCTGTGGCCCCTCAGTGAACATGTACATCCTGAAGTCTACCCAACAGTCTTTTATCTACCAATACATAGCTCAACAAACTACTGTCATTATGCCCTATATCATATCTTGTATACTTATTTATCCTCTTTTTCTTAAAATATGTGTTACCTATAACCAAACCCATTTGTATATAAAGTTCAATCAAATGCTCCCCATTATAATTTACATCTGGCACCGGAAACTTACCTACCACACCCTCTCTAAACGTTTCTCCTACTTTAGCATTTAGGTCCCCTACCACAATTACTCTCTCACTTGGCTCAAAAGTTCCTACACATTTGCTTAACATCTCCCAAAATCACTCTCTCCTCTACACTCCTCTCTTCTCCAGGTGCATACACGTTATGACCTACTTTTCACATCCATCCCTTATTTTAATCCACATAATCCTGAAAGTATGTGGCATAAATGTTGCACTTGGGTTATTATCTAGGTTTTTGGTATTTCATTGACCACTTGTGGCCACATCCATCACAAAGCCACTAAAGTTGGGGTCAACATCACTTACCTCGAAAAAAGAGTGTTAATACAACATTGTGCTAGTGAATCCCTGGAGTTTGCCACGCAGTTTGCCTTAGCTGGCACTCAGTTGAACTAGTGCTCCCACGAGGTACTAAGTAGTCCCAGATTTTTTTAATACTGCACACAGTGAGTATTAAGACCCATTCTATTCTGACTAGGCCTCTCAAGCCTAGCATGCCAAATTTGAATGCTGAAAAAATAGTTGATCAGTGTCTGGAGTGCTAGTAGTACTATGCGTACATCAACAGTTAAAGGGTTAAAAAGTTATTTTCTCTTAAATTTTAATTCAAACATATCAGCAATTACTGTATTTTAAAGTTATTGTCATCATTTTACTTTTATTGATGATTTTCAGAAGTTATCACAAAGCTGTCACACTTATGGCAAAACTTGAGTCCTGCAGAGAAGGAGGAGTGGACACAAAAATCTGAGAGAGAGAAAGCTGCATATGATATTCAGTAAGTGAGAGCTACAGAATTCCATACTTCTTTGTTGTTGTTGTGTTACTCAACCATTTATATCTCATTAACCCTTGGACTGTTTCAGTCGTATATGTATGTCTTACGAGCCAATGTGTTTGACATATACAGTATATACTCAAAAATTCTAGCGGCTTCAAATCAAGCGGGAGAAAGCTGCTAGGCCCACATATGAGAGAATGGGTCTGTGTGGTCAGTGTGCACTGTACAAAAAAAAACCTGCAGCACGCAGTGCATAATGGGGAAAAAAAAAACTCCGACCGTGTTTTTGGATTAAAGTGCCGACTTTAAGGTGTATTTTCATATAGTATTTATGGTTATATTCTCATTTTCTTGGTCTCATTTGATAGAATGGAAAAGATATTACAGAAATAAAGATGATTTTGATTTGTTTTACTATGAAAAGGACCTTGAAATGGAGCCCAAATTAAAGGAAATGTTTGATTTTTGCAGATGTTCAGGAGTAAACAAATGATGTCATTGTCCAATAAATGTCCAACTAGCCATTCTGATATGCAGTCATCAATGAGTTGACATTATTTATACAATTATTACAATATTGCAGTAGTCTGCATAACAGTAAATCTTCTATTGTTTGAATAAAAATTCAAAATAGAAAGCATGAGTAATATCAGAGGGGCCTGGAGACATGACTCATGAACAAAGAAAATGTTATTTTAGAGCCAGGAATGTCTGCATTGTTCATTCTGGACCCTATTTTGAAATTGGCATATTTTTTAATTTGCGTGAAATTGGCCAAACTGCCAATTTCTGACCACTTTATTGAGTAGTTGAAATCGGTAAACGGGCAATTTCTTGTACTCATTTGATAAAACAAATAGAGTTCTAAAGAAATAACTATGGTCAACTGGAACAATGGAATTAGCTGAAAATAGGGCTCAAAGTGGGCGAAATTGCCAGTTCATAAATATCGCTGAGGTCACTAACTTTGCGAGAGCATAATTCCGTAAGTTTTCCATCAAATTTCATACTTTTGGTGTCATTACCATTGGAAAGAGATTCTCTATCATTTCATAAGAAAAAAAAAAATTTCAAAATATTTTGTGACACCAGGAGACCTCAGGATTGGGGGTTCCGACAGTCAAAGGGTTAAATTTTCACGTCGAGTTGCTCTTGCTACACGAGTCATATATATAATACAGTAACATATGCTCTTTTTCACAATGTAAATCAGAGTAAATCATCCTTTTCATAGATATAGACAAATCATTTGTAGCATGCTGTTATGTAGTACAGTTTATTAATAAAACACTTTATATTTATTTTTATAAAATATTGAGATGTTATTTTCTGGGTTTACTCACCATAAAAGTGTAAAAAAATGGCTCAAGAATGAAAACTTTTCTGGGCCACTGCAGCTTCAGTGTTCTAATATTTTTTAAAAAACCCCGTGAGGGTCCGTCCTGTAGTTCTACAGCTTTGAAGCCACGGTCAGTGCCGTAGTACTACGTCATGAGCTCAGCTCACTCACTCAGGTAACTACTCAAATACTCTCTTTTTAGCCCCAACAAGCCCTACTGAAATCTCGCTCATCATCAAAACACTAAAGAACACGACAGGAGACCAAAACAACTCACCACCACTCGTGTATAAAAAAAGCTTCTCATGTGTTGTCACCAATTATTGCCATTCTCTTTAACAAATTCATTGAGTCTTCCACCTTCCCATCTATACTCAAGACAGCAAGGATCACCCCGATCCTCAAAGGAGGTGATCCAATGGAATTGAACAACTATAGGCCTATTTCAAATTTGCCCCTACTATCTAAAATCTTTGAAAAACTAATTTACAACAGATCTACTACTTAGTATCCCACAACATACTTACTTAAGCCCTGTCAGTTTGGATTTAGACCAAAAAAAGTAATAATGATGCAGTTATACAAATGCTTGAAATGCTTGAACGTAGTGTAGTGTATGTTTTGCTCCATTATTGTTCAAATTTCATTGTGCAATCTCTTAGTAATTAAATAATCAACTACCTCATTTTGTGATTTTACTAGTAAGCATAAGTCACCTTATGTGATTTTGTTATTTACTATTGTTCGCTTAAACATTAGCTGAATTGATACTTTCTCTGTCCATATTACTACCTCATATTTTTTTAAATACTATCAATTGATATTACTTACTAAAATTAATAATTATCATTTTTACTAAAATTTCAATTTACTCTTAACATTTTTGACATTTAATAACCATTACTTGTCTAATTACCTTTACCTGTTTTAATACCACATTTACTATCTTAGATTACTCTTAATTACTTTGTACTGCCATATAACCAAGTATAACTACCAGTGCAATATTGAATGAAATAAACATTACTTTTTCACTTTTTTGTAATCATTATTACTTACTAAAATTTTATTAAACACCATATTTACTACCAGTCAATTTTACTTTTGTACATTAAACATTATCTTATACTTCCCATAACATTTTGTTGCCAAATTTTCAAGTTTGTATTTTCAACCCCAACCTTTATATTATCCTTTGTACCTGTGTACCTGTGTACCTGGGTACCTGTCTACCATCTTACTATCATATTATAACCAAGACATTACCATTGTTATTTTTTTACTATTATTCTTTTGGTACTTTAATTGTGAATTTTATTTTGTCAATTTAAATCTAGTTATAATCTTGATCTTGTCAACAACCTATACCAGACTCTAGTGCAATTGCAAGTACCATTTCAAATTGTATTTTTATATTATAAGTTTATATTATAATTCCTACCATCTGTCCATTTAACTTTGTTTACCATTACTTAATTTTAGTCCCTTATATATTTTCTCCTTTATTTTAGCTTTATATAACTACCCTAGTTTATATATTCACAATTGTTAAAATAATCAAGGTGCTATTTTCAGGTGCTAAAGTAGAATAAGTTCACAATTTTGCCATTATATTCCAAAGTTCATTTATTTGATTACCACTTTATTGTTCACCACAACCTATATTAGTCCCTTTTATATTATAATTTTATACTATAATTCTAACTTTAAAAAATTACCTTTATAGTACTACCTACTATCATATTCCCCTGCTCCATTATTTAATCATCACTTTATTTGTATTAGTCCCTTTTATATTGTCTCCTTTATTTTAGCTTAAAAAAAAAAAAAAAACTACCTTAGCTCATTATTTTACATTTGTTAAATAATTCAGGTGCTTTTTTTTAGCTTAAGACTATTTACTTTGTTTTATACTTAATTCTAACTATAGATTCACTACAAATCTTACGATTACAAGCATTGATCCTGATACCAACCTCTTATTTAATGACTTAAATGAATCAAACAGTTACTGTAATTACTACACTGCAGAACAATCAAAGGCACTTCTCAGTGCCAACAACAACATAACTATCTTTAACTACAATATCAGATCTTTAAGCAAGCATTACGATGACCTCATAGCATTATTAATTCCTTACATGCCAATATGTCCATCATTACACTAACTGAAACCTGGCTAAAGCCTGATAGTACAGATGTCTATGCCATTCCTGGTTACACAGCCATACACAACTGTAGGCCAGACCAACACGGGGGTGGCACAGCCATATACTACTCAGACCAACTAGAATGTATCACTAATACTTGCACAAGGGATGAACATGGGGAATATATAATAGCTAAATTCAAATCCAAATACCTACAAAAACCTCTCACATTGATAAACATCTACAGAGTTCCACAGTCAAACATTAGCCAATTTAGTCAAAACCTAGGAAGTATGATAACTGATGCACACATGAACAAAGATCACTTACTACTCTCAGGTGACTTCAATATAAATCTCCTGCAAGACAAGGACCCACACGTTACTGAATTCACAAACACAATGAGTAACTGTATGTTACTACCAACAGTAACAAAACCTACAAGAGTTACAGAGACTAGTGTTTCCCTACTTGACCACATCTGGACCAACACCATATCCCCTTTAAAATCAGGCATAATTACAGATAATACCATGGACCACTACTCTACTTTCCTCATAACAACTCTTGGTAAACTACCCAAAGACACTACTAAAGTCACCTTCAGACTTCACAATGAGGCAGCCATTAATAACTTCACAACAGCAGTAGCAAACATTGATTGGCACACTGAGCTAGAAATCTATACAGATATTGACGAATGTATTAATAATTTTCTAAAAAAGACCCAATACCTCCATAACAAGCACTGCCCTAAAAAAACTAAACAGATGACAGCTAAGAGACTGAACAGTCCCTGGCTAACACCCAGCATTCTCAAATCCATAAATACAAAACACCAATATGAAAAGCAGTACAGAATGGGTCACATAACCAGAGACCAAACAAAACGTTACTCGTCAATCCTAACCAGCCTGATAAGAAGGGCAAAAAAATTGTATTATGAGAACAGATTATCCAACTTACGAGGTGATATAAAAAAGACCTGGAAAACCCTATCAGAAATTCTGGGAACAAAAAAGATATCACGAAATAGCGAAATAAAATTAGCAAAATCAGATGAACCCCAACTCCCACCAACAGAAACATCAAACAGACTCAATGATTTCTTCTCCACTATAGGACAAAACCTTGCCAATAAAATCCCAAGCTCAGATACCCCACCAAATGACTACCTCACCGGCAATTACCCGAACACACTGTTCCTAGCTCCAACTAACCCATACGAAGTCTCCCTTATTATCAACGCACTAAAAAACAAGGCAGGAGATTTAAATACCTTACCACCCTTTATATACAAAAAACTGTCACAAGTGCTATCACCAATCATTGCAACACTCTTTAACAAATCCATAGAATCCTCCACCTTCCCTACAGTACTCAAAATAGCAAGGATCACCCCGATCCACAAAGGAGGAGACCAAACAGAGTTGAATAACTATAGGCCAATATCCAACTTACACCCTCTCTCAAAAATCTTCGAAAAATTAATTCATAAACGAATCTACTCCTACCTTATCTCCCAAAACATACTCAACCCCTGCCAATTTGGATTCAGGCCTAATAAAAATACTAATGATGCTATTATACACATGCTAGAACATATATACACTGCAATAGAGAAAAAAGAAGTCCCACTGGGGATCTTCATTGACTTACGTAAAGCTTTTGATACAGTTGACCATGACTTGCTCCACGTAAAATTGTCACACTATGGTAGAAGAGGGCACTCCCTCAACTACCTCAAGTCATACCTCAGCAACAGAAGCCAATATGTGTACGCAAATGGGGCAAACTCTTCTGCGCAACCAATTACAGTTGGTGTCCCACAGGGAAGTGTCCTTGGCCCTCTTCTCTTTCTCCTGTACATAAATGACCTTCCAAATGCTTCGCAATTACTCAAACCCACACTATTTGCAGATGACACTACATACATCTTCTGTCACCCGAGCCCAGTCACGCTAGCCAATACTGTAAATACCGAATTCCAGAAAATATCTACCTGGATGAGGACTAACAAACTTACACTAAACATTGACAAAACCTACTTCATTCAGTTTGGTAACAGAGCTACAGATGTCCCTCTTAACATAATGATAAACGGATCACCTATCACAAAGCTAACAGAGGGAAAATTCTTAGGAATCCACCTTGATAATAGACTCAAATTTCATACACATATACAACAAATTTCTAAGAAAATTTCCAAGACTGTAGGCATACTATCGAAGATACGGTACTATGTTCCACAGTCAGCCCTCCTGGCCCTATATCACTCTCTTATTTACCCCTATCTCACCTATGGAATTTGTGCATGGGGCTCAACAACAATTAACCATCTCAGACCACTAATTACCCAACAAAAGGCTGCAGTTAGAATGATAACAAATTCTCACTACAGGCAGCACACTCCACCAATATTCAATACCCTAAACCTACTCACCATACAAAACATCCATACTTATTACTGCACCTATTACATACATAGAACACTTAACTCTGATATTAACCCTCCCCTCAAACATCTCCTTGCCATCCTCAACAGAACACATGACCATAACACAAGGCACAGATCACTCTTTGATGTTCCTCGTGTCCATCTCACACTATGCAAAAACTCAATGCACATAAAAGGCCCTAAAATCTGGAATTCATTACCTGTAAATATAAAAGAAACACTACCTGTTTATAAATTCAAGTCTCTTCTCAAAGATCACTTACCCAAAACCAAATAAATACTGAATAACTGAACCTTATAAATTGTATATCTTAAATGTTTCTCACAATTATATCACATAAATGTTAAACCTAAAACCCAATCTAACTTTATTATTTTTTAAATACACTACCTAACAGAATACTCCATACGACTGAATGTACAACAATGCATGCAACCATATGACCTGTCTTTGTAATACTCATTTGTGCTTTATAGTTATCTGTTTACAATAATGTATTATCACTGATTTCATCATTGCTTAGTTAATTTTAAGCCAGCCCAAAATGCTATGCATGGTATAAGTGGCTTTGGCATGCTGCTCTTATCTGTATTTTTTTGTACCTCTGTATGTATGCTCAAATTGTTAATAAATAAATAAATAAATAAATATATTCTGCATCGAAAATAATGAAATTCCCCTGGAACTTTTCATATACCTATAAAAAGCATTTGACACAGTTGACCATGACCTATTGCACCTAAAACTCGAACATTTCGGGGTCAGAGGACACTCTCGCAATTACTTAAAATCTTAGAAACCAGTATGTACAGTAATACCTTGTCTGATGATTGCCCCAACTTACAAGTTTTTCGAGTTATGAGCCGTCGCTCGGTCAGTTTTTTGCTTTGAGTTGTGAGCCGAAATCCAAGTTACGAGTGAGCTTCAGATATGCCGCCACTCACAGGTGAGAGAAAATTTCAAAAACCTCGATAATAACCAGTGCCAGAATGTTCTATAACGTATGCCCTAAGTTAAGAGAAACAATTCTGGAACATGTTTGTCAGGCTGACTGGCTGGGTGGCCAGCTGCCTGACTGATTTGCTTTGACTGTCTCTATCTCCTTCTGTCTGTCTGTATCTATCTCTGTCTCTGTCTATCTGTGTGTCTATTTCTATCTCTGTCTCTCACAGGTACACATAAATACAGTTATACTTAGTGTAAATTTCCTAGGATAATCCAAAAAAATCCAGACAAAGTGCCATACTATGCTTGTAGATATAAGGCATAATAAGCATGACTGGCAAGTGATACACCTTTTCATTTGCTCAGGAATCAGACGTGACTGACTCTGCATCATTTGTAACACCTATTGGTTCATGAGTGGCTCTCTCTCTCTCTCTCTCTCTGAGACTGAGAGACAAGTAAGGAGACAGGAAGACAGAAACACAGGCAGACAGAAAGACAGATAAGCAGAGACAAAGATAAACATAGAGCTAGACAGTCACAGACAAATAGACAGATAGAAACAGACAAACAAATAGATAGACGGACATGTTTATTTGTAACTGTGAAAAATAAATCCAAGGCAATGGACGTTCATCAAATGTCACTCCACTTGCAGTGGAATGACAGACAGATAGACAGATACAGAAACAAACAGATAGACAGACATGTTTGTAACAGTGAAAAATAAAGCCAAGGCAGTGCACAATCATCAAACGTCACTCCACGAGTGTCACTCCACTTGCAGTGGAGTGACACTCATCTTACACCGTGCTTCAAGGAGTTTCATATGTACATATTGTTATAAAAAATGCGATTTCTAATAAGCATAGAGATCTCCAGTGAATACTAGAAAGAACTGCCCTTCTAGCATCCAGCCTGTTACTGGGTGTTTTCCCAATAAGTAGTCAGTATCCTGGTCCAGTTATCCATTAGAATTCAATAATAATTATTAGTGCTTCAAGATTGCAATTGGTAGGTTACTAACTAAAGAAATTAAAATTTAATAAGTTTATTAATAACAAAATTGTCTAGGAGTATATTATCAAATTAAATTTATCAAAGTAATCAAAATAATAATATTCATGAAGCATGGGTGATGAATGTTGCAGCGAGGAGAAGGCTGGAGGCAGTGGAGATGTGATGTCTGAGGGCAATGTGTGGTGTGAATATAATGCAGAGAATTCGTAGTTTGGAAGTTAGGAGGAGGTGCGGGATTACCAAAACTGTTGTCCAGAGGGCTGAGGAAGGGTTGTTGAGGTGGTTTGGACATGTAGATTATTATTATTATTATAATCAAGGGGAAGTGCTAAACCCGTAGGATTATACAGCACTTGGGGGGGGGAATGTGGAAGGCATTCAGGCTTAATTCGGGGAACTGGAGCACAGATCCAATTCCCTAAATCAAGAGCCCCTCACCAACATCAAGAAACCTTCCCTGAGGGGTCGGACATGTAGAAAGAATGGAGTGAAACAGAGTGACTTCAAGAGTGTATCAGTCTGTAGTGGAAGGAAGGCGGGGTAGGGGTCGGCCTAGGAAAGGTTGGTGGGAGGGGGTAAAGGAGGTTTTGTGTGCGAGGGGCTTGGACTTCCAGCAGACATGCGTGAGCATGTTTGATAGGAGTGAATGGAGACAAATGGTTTTTAATACTTGACGTGCTGTTGGAGTGTGAGCAAAGTAACATTTATGAAGGGGTTCAGGGAAACCGGCAGGCCGGACTTGAGTCCTGGAGATGGGAAGTACAGTGCCTGCACTCCGAAGGAGGTGTGTTAATGTTGCAGTTTAAAAACTGTAGTGTAAAGCACCCTTCTGGCAAAACAGTGATGGAGTGAATGATGGTGAAAGTTTTTCTTTTTTGGGCCACCCTGCCTTGGTGGGAATCGGCCAGTGTGATAATAAAAAAAAAAAAATAATCACTTCTCTCATGTACAGAAATATTGTGCTGAAGGCACATATCACATTTTTACATCTTAAGTACAGTCTGGTACATTAACATTTATTAAGATATTTCAAATATGTACAAGCAAGTTTGTGTGTATGTGTGTAAGTGCTCTAAGTAGTTCGCTATGTCTCAAAACTCAACTAGACTTAAACCAATGACTGACAAAGTCCTCACATCAACTAACTTCTTGACCCCCTGGCAATCAGAACAGCTTGCTTGAACAATGAAACGATTACTAAGCCCATAGCTATATAACAAGCAACTGCAACACAGAATCAGGAACAAGGAGATAATATAACAACACTAAGTAGGGACCATCTGCAGATCTTCCACAAAAGTCACAAAACTCCCCTGAATCTAAGTTCAGCATAAGAAATTCCCCGACTGTGACAGTACACAGATACCAGTACAAGTTAGGTCAGAAGCTACAGCTCAGGACCTGAGTTTCTCAGAGCGTCTATGCGACACACAACCTCAGTATAACGTCGAAAATCACTAAGTCTAGACAATGTTCTGTGAACAGAGTTCTACAGAACCAACAAGAAAGCGACAGAGACAAAATTAAAACTGTATTGAAGTTTAAAACAAATTCCAGTCACAGAATAAATCAAAAAAACTAATGTGAAGAACCTTGGAGTGAAAATGTCAGAAGAAATCATTTTCAAGGACTTCAACACTGTATCTGACACATCTACTAGGAAAATGATTGGCTGGATATTGAGAACCTTCAAAAACTGTGGATGTCAAGCCCACAATGATTCTCTTCAAATTGCTTTTTCTCACTAGGCTGGAATATTGCTGTACACTAACAGCCTCCTTCAAGACAGGCAAAATTGCAGACCTGGAGAATGTACAAAGCACTTTCACAGCACACATAAGTATGATAACGCACATAAATTACTGGAAATGACTGAAGTCCCTTGATTTATATTCCCTGGAATTCAGATGAGAAAGATATATGATAATATACACTTAGAAAATCCTGAAGGGACTAGTCCCAAATTTGCACACGAAAATCACTCCCTACAAAAGTGAAATACTGGGCAGGAGATGCAACATCCCCCTAATGAAAAGCAGAGGCACCACATGTAAAATAAAGTTTATTTCTTTGTGAAGGTTGCAATGTGTAATTACAGTTGTGATTTGCTAAGTACAAAGATAGCCACTATCATGCCCAGGCATTTCGGGCCAACTAATCCTAATACATAGTAACTAATTAAAACTAGACGAGATAATAGTACATAGTAACTATACTTAAAACTAGACAAGTAATAGTGGTTAGCTGTTTTACAATCTTATTTAAACTTAATACAAGTGAGTAGGGTTCAGTAAAATAAGTTTGAAATTACACACAAAATCTACCTTACAAGTAATGGTGCAGGTGGTAATATTTTATTGAATGGCAGAATTAAAAAGCTAGGAGACAACACAGTAAGTGTCAGGGGCTCAAGACTGTTCAACTGCCTCCCAGAATACATAAGGGGATTACTAATAGACCCTGGTTGTCTTCAAGAAAGTACTGGATAGGTACGTATAGTTAGTACCCGATCAGCCAGGCTATGGTTGGTATGTTGGTTTGCCTGTGGCCAGCAGCAGTAGCCTGGTTCATCAGGCCTTAACCCTTTGACTGTTGAAAGGCCCAATGAAATTAAGACACATGTGCAACATCTAAGTATCTTTATTGTAGATGTTTCGCCATCCAGTGGCTATCAATACAAATTCCAGGACATAACTTGAAGACAGTTGGACTATATACAGAAGATGAGGTAATCAGTCCCTCAACCTTGGAGTAGGTGTGAAGAGCACCGTAGTCGTGAAGATTCTGAAGCAGAAGCAAGGACCTTGGCACTTATATACTGACGTCAGGTGCAGCAGATGAGGGCATAGTCACTGGTAGGCGGGATTCCCCAGTGGAAGTAGGTCCTTCCCAAAGAGATGGGTTAGTTGTAGTAGTAGTTGTCGTAGTTGTGAAGGTAATGTACATGTCCTCAGAATCAAGATTCCATGATGCTGCAGTGTCTGACAAGCTGTGCAAGAATGGTATATAATACCAACATACTATTCTTGCACTGAAAGGCCCAATCCTGAAGTGTCTCCTGGTGTCGCAAAATTGAAAAAAAAAAAAAATTCTTATGAAAATGTTATGATTATTTTTCTGATTGTTGTAGTCCAAAAAAAAAAAAAATTCCCATCAGTACTTACCGAGATATAGAGGCGTGAAGTTTGCATAAAATGAGCCGCGTATGGCGACAGCGGCGACTGCCACTCACCCGGTGAACTTTGGTTTACTTTTATTCGACGGTTTCTTGTTTTTTTTTCACTATTTTATTTTTTCACATAACTTTTGTGGCCTGTGAGACCAAAGTATGGTGCAATGTTCATATATACACTCGTTGAATGTAACACAATTATAGCAAAAACACTAGTATCATCATAATGCTTATAAAACTTGTTTACACAAACAAACAATCTAAAAATTTTTTTATTAGGATTGTTCTATAATATATATACAAATGTACAATCACTGGACACTTTTCTAGAAGTGCTGCAGCTTGTGGAATTCTTTGAAACATGGGTATAAGCACAATGGTGTTTTACACTCCTTACACATAAAACAAGTGTCTCTGCGTTTTTGTGGGATGTCCACAGACAAAACACCTCTTTTGAGCATTTTTCTTGAGAGCAGTAGCAGGCAGTGGTATGAAGTAGTGATCACCAGGCCTCAGACGATAGGACATGTGTTGATAATTTCGTGGGCGCTGGTCTATTGTAAATGTTGTTCCTTGGTACTTGAATATTATTTGTCTGATGACTGACAAACAAAATTCACCATATTTGGGTTTGTTGTTGGAAATGTCAAGAAGATGGAAAAAGAGTTTTATGTGCCACTTATAACTCTTGCGAACACAATCAGCAAACCCAATCTGCGTGTCACATTTGTCCACTAAGCGCATATTGAGGTTGTAATCCATCACAGCTGCAGATTTTACACTGGGTTCATTGGTCTCTAGTCTGCTTGCCACTGTCTACCATTTCGTGTCGGTGAACTGATGTCAACAGTGTGACATCTCATTTGTCATGCCACCGAAATGCCATGATGTCATTTGCAGCAAACACCTGCAACTCACCTCTACGACTGCCAGCGTCGAACCTAGGCATATGCTTACGATTTCCACGCACTGTGCCACACACATCTGTCATGTTCACTCGCAAGAAATCACTGATTGAAGGGCTTGTGTACCAGTTGTCAGTATATAAAATATGGCCCTTACCAAGATATGGTTCTATCATTGTTCTAACCACACCACCAGAGATACCCAGTAACTTCCTGGTATCTTGCAATGTTTTACTGTCAATGTACACAATTATATCCAAAACCAGACCAGTTTTGCAATCACACAGTACAAATAACTTTATACCAAAGCGTTTCCTCTTGCTTGGTATATACTGCTTGAATGAGAGTCTTCCTTTGAACAAAATCAAAGACTCATCAATAACATGCTTCCTGAAGGGATAAAAATACATACAGCACTTTTGTTTCAGGTACATAAACATATTTCTGATCTTTTATAACCTGTCGCTTCTGTCATGCCTTGTTTTGTCTGAAAAGTGTAGCATATGTAACAGTAGCACAAATCTGTTCACTGGTATAATGTCATTGAAAGCTGGGGTTGAAATCAGGCAGTCTGTTGACCAGTATGTGTTGACAGTGTGCTCATAAACATGTGGCATAAGCATTATTGTGGCAAAGAACAGATACATCTCTGCCACAGTTGTGTCCTTCCACTGGTGTAGGTGTGATCTTGGTGAAAGAATTGTGTTTGTCATGGTGTACTTGTTACGACTTAATCTTCACCGTAACAATAGGGGCACAAATAACTCCATTTTTTTTTTGTTAGTTTTATTTTATTACCAATCATTTAGTTTCATTGGTATTTGGTTAGTGAATTAAAATAACCACAAGCAATTATAAATGAAATACTATACAGCAAGAAACCCAGTCTTACGTTCAAATTCTCATTAACAGAGTATGATACAATAATTTCAATTAATAATCTACTAATCTCACCATTTAACTCTTTTAGAAAGGTCTGAGGTAACGAAATAGTTATCTTTCATAAGTGACATCAATTACCAGACTTCAGGAAACTAATGGCAAAGGCAAGACAAAAGACTTGATTTAAAGTTTTAGTTTAAGCTAGGAGCTTTGGGTTGAAGACCCGTACCGAGTCAGAGCTAGGAGCTGACTGACCCACTCAACTACTCCATAGTATGACTTCAGCTCGGCCAGAAGGCGACGCGTGGCGTCAATTCTAGAACCACCAATTGGTCACTACAGTAGTGGTTACACATTCGTAATACTAACCTAATAATAATATAATACAATATAATACAATGAAAGTACTTTTGATGATTCATACTGTACCCGATAATAACATATAGTCGAACCTGCTTTATCTAGCTAGTAATAAAGTGGTTCACGATATATTATTACAGAACTTATTTTAACCAGGCCTTTTATTTTTGTATATAATGGAGTGAAGTAGGGGAGCGTAACACCTGCCCCCTCACAACTGACGGTCGCCATTGACTTGTACTCTTCGTGGTGGGTAGCATCTGTCGTAGTAGCAGAGGTTGTAACATAGACAGCAGTCCTACATCATCTCCAGCTTTCTCCACAACATTGATGGTCATAAAAGTACCGACTCGTACTGTTAAAAATAAAGGTATATTAATAAAGATTCAAGGCCTAGAGAGGGCATCAGCAATGAGATTGTTTTCCTTTTATATGGGAAATAGTAATAGAGAAGGGTTGAATTCTCAAAGCCCAACGAAGTATTCTGGCATTCTTCGATTTCATAGTATTTATGAAGGTCAAAGGATTGTGATCAGAGTACACCGATACCTGATGGGGAGAAGATCCTAAATATACATCAAAATTCTCTAGGCATACAACGAGAGCTAAGGCTTCTTTTTCTATAGTTGAATAATGAATTTGGTGTTTCTTTAACTTAGAAGAAAAATAAGAAACAGGTTGTAATAGGTCAGAATTTGGAGCCTTCTGTAACAATGCGGCTCCCAAAGCATACGCACTGGCATCTATTTGTAAGTGGAATGGTTTATTAAAATCAGGACTTAGCAATATGGGGAAGAGGATAGTAATCTTTTTAAGTGATTAAAAGCAATTTCACAGTCATGGGTCCATGAAAACTTTGTTTTTGGACTTGTTAATTCAGTTCGGGGGAAAGCTACCTGTGCAAAATTCGGACAGAACCGACGGTAGTAACCGGCAACTCCTAAAAATCTTGATACGCTTTTCCTATCCTTAGGGGTAGGAAATTCTAAGAGGGCCTTTACTTTGGCGTTCAAAGGAGCGACTTCACCTTGTCCAATCTGAAATCCTAAGTATTTAATTTTCATCTGGCCAAACTCACACTTGGACAAATTCACTGTAAAATTATGTTTACTTAAGGCGTCAAACAAGGCTTTAAGCTGTCTAAGGTGTTGGGGCCAACTGTTGCTGTATACGACTAAGTCGTCTAAGTAAGCTTCTACTCCATCCAATCCGCCCATAAGTATGTTCATAATGCACTGGAACGTAGAGGCCGCATTACAGAAGCTGAAGGGCATAACGCAATACTTGTATAGGCCACCGGGTATCGTAAAAGCCGATATCTCTTGAGCTCTTGGTGACAACGGGACTTGGTAATACCCTCTTAACAAGTCCAATTTACTGATATACTTAGCTCTGGAGACCTTGTCTATTAAGTCGTCAATTCTGGGTATTGGAAACCCATCAGGTACTGTTACAGCATTGATTTTTCTAAAATCCGTGCACATACGGGAGGTCCCGTCTGGTTTGGGGACTAGAATGCACAGGGATGCCCAAGGACTGTTACTTGGTTTTATCAACCCGTGTGAGAGTAAGAAGTTCACCTCTGCCTCTAGCTCACCTTGTTTCTTGGGACTCACTCTGTAGGGAGATTGCTTGATTGGAGTAGGTTCTCTGAGAGTAACATCATGCACACCCAACGTACACGGTTTTGGGACGTCGTTGAATAGGTGGAGATTTGCCTTAATCAGGGATTTTATTTCGTGTCCTTTGTCCACTTCCAGATTTATCAGTAGAGAATTTAAATTCTTTAAGGCTGTCGAATTGTTCAGAAGAATTGGTACTCCTATCATTTCATCCAAACTTGCTGGTACCCATTCTTGGTTCAGAGGCGTTATAGTAGAAATTGGAGAAATGATTCCTGAATAGGGTTTAAGTTGGTTAATGTGATACGTCCGTTGTGAGTTTCTCTTCTTCGGCGTCCTTACCAAGTAGTTCACGTCACTTAGGCGCTTCACGATTTCTAAAGGACCTTCAAATTTGGGCTGTAGAGCATATCCCTGATGAAATCGTTGAACCAGAACTTGATCTTTTGGTTCAAATGAACGAAGTTTAGTTCGACGAACGTATTCCTCCTTCATCTTACTCTGTGCTTGTCGTGAGTTTTCGGCGGCCAATTCTCTAGCTAGGCTCAGGCGTTCTTTCATTAAGGTAGGAGAGCTCCTAAAAGTCGGCGTTTCTTCCCCGGTCCAAGCTTCTTTGAGAACCTGTACTGGTCCTCTAATTTGATGCCCATATATTAACTCAAATGGCGAAAACTTCAAGTTGTCTTGTTCGCTTTCTCTTAGGGCAAACAAGAGTAGTGGAATAACTTCATCCCAATCTTTGGAATACTGCAAACAATAGGACCTCATCATAATCTTCAAAGTTTGATGGAACCTTTCCACCACGCCTTGTGATTGGGGTCGATAGGCCGTCGCGTAAACCGTCTTGACTCCTAACTGAGCCAAGGCTTCACAGAAAAATTTTGAAGTAAAATTCGACCCTTGATCAGATTGAACTTCTCTTGGAAATCCGAAGTGAGAGAAGAACTTAATCAATGCTCTCACTATTAGGCAAGCATTAATCCTCCTGAGAGGAACTGCTTCCAGGTACCTGGTGACGGTGTCCATGATAGTGAACAGGAACTGGTTGCCCTGCCGAGTCTTGTGTAGCGGGCCGACACAGTTGATCACCAGACGTGAAAAGGGTTCGCCTCTTACTTGTATAGGGTTCAACGGCGCAGGTGGTGGATTATGTGCAGGTTTGCCTACTAGTTGACACATGGAACAGCTTCTTACATACCATTCCACTTCTTCCTTCATTTTTGGCCATGTGAAGTGCTTAGCAATTTTTCTAAGTCTTCTTTTGTCCCAGATGTCCACCTTGAGGACTGTCATGAGCAAACTTACATGCTAAATTTCTAAACAGGGTAGGCATGACCACTAGATGATCACTTTTAAGAGATCCTAGTTTCTTTTTCAGTAAGTCCTTCTCCCAATAGTAAGAGCTGTCACTTTTAAGGGCTTCTTCTCCCGACACAGCAAGCTTCCTGATGTCACTTAAGGAGGGGTCTATTTGGAGTTCTCTTACTAGATCCTCCTTCGAGAATAAATCTATTTCAGAAACCACCGACTTAGGAACTGGTATCGGTTCCGGGTGGACTGTTGGCTCGAAACTCGAGCTTTCGTTGAATATGTCTCCTACTCCTACATCGACGTCGTCCTTGACTTCCTCCGATACCAACGGAGAATGCGACTGTTTGGTCATTGCCTGGGTTACTACGCTTAGAGGAAAGAGGGTAGGTTCCGTTCATCGTGCTTCGATGACGTAATTTTCCTCGGTTGGATTTTCCATAACTATGGGCTCTTTCCATATTCCTTCTTCCGCTAAGTCATTCCCAATCAATAGGTCTACGTCTTTTATGGGGAAGTTAGTTGGAGACACTCGATTGACGTCCAGCCTGTAAAGATAGGAGTTTCGACATATAACTTGTACAGGGGTACTCGCATAGTGGAGCCACCATAAGCTTCCAACAGAGCGTTGAAACCCGTATATGATCCGGCGGGGAATGATAACAGTCCTTCTCTTAACAATGTTAAGTAGGACCCCGTATCCCTAAAGGAATTTACTTGCAACAACTGGCTATCAGTAATTCCTACTTTGCTTTTGGAAAAGTAAGGACTCATAGCTCTTGACAAGTTTGACGATGATACCCATATTCTGCTTAGTCAACTAGGAGGATCTGTTCCTTTTCCTTGGGACAGAGCGTCTACTCTTGGCTCGGACTTCCTTGGATGAGTCGTAGAGGATATGATTTGTGTGGGCAATCTATAGGACGGACTCCTTCCCTGGTCCCTATCACGCTTAAAGCATTGTGATTTGAAATGTTCCAGCTTCGAACAGTACGAACATTTAATTTTTTCCCATGACCTATCTGGTCTATAGGATGGGCTCGATTGAATTTGGTGTTATACTTCGGGTTTACTTGTTACACGGGAGTGAACGGGTTGGGTAGGTCGCCTACCGAAAGGCTTCGCAGGTTCGGGTCTCGTTGCTGGTTTGATAACCTGGCTGCTTTCAGAGTGTACCAACCTCTGGGAAATCTCAAAGTTGTCTGCCAGCACGGCAGTCTCTAACAACGTCGTTTGCGGATGGCCAACAAGATACTGGCGAACTCCCTCTGGAAAATTTGCATACAAATCTTCTAGTAACATTAATTGTGATAGATCTTTTAAAGTCGTGACCCTAGAAGCTCGACACCAACGTTCAAACGCCACTGCTTTCCCTCGGGCAAAATCTAAATAAGTTTGTCCTGTTTGCTGTTTCATGGAATGAAAAGCTATTTGGTAACTAATAGGGAGCATGTCATATGCTTCTAAAATAGTTCTCTTTACTACGTCGTACTGGACATAAAACTCATATGGTAAGGAGGTGACACAAGACTGCGCCTTTCCATATAGAGACGTGTGCAGCAATGTGGCCCATTTGTCTTTGGGCCAGCCCATTGAACGTGCCTGATTCTCAAAAATTTCAAAGAATTCATCTAAGTCTGTTTCGTTAAACTTAGGTACCATCAGAGCTGCTTTATGTAAGTCAAACCCGGTTACAGTGCTCTTCACATCTCTTTCTTCCGGAACTCCCTTCTGCTTTGTTTCAAAATGAAACCTTTCATGCCTAAATTCTTCCTCGTTTAGATATCTTCTAGCTTCGATTTGAGAGTTTTGTAATAGTAATATGCGTTCTATTCTCTCTAGTTGTTCGGACGTGAAATTCCCAAGAGGTAATGACACCGAGGGGAATTCGGGCGTCTTCTCCGGAAGTATTTTGGACGAGCACCACTCCTAAAATTATCCCCGTCACTTGACTGAAGGTTCGTTCCAACCACCAATACATACTCTGGGGAAATGAATGGGGGAGAGCTTTGAGACTGGACTGAGTAGTAAGGCCTTGTAAACCCTGGTTCAACTTCATTATTTAAGGCAGTTCCCATCTGTGGGATTTCTGCTTCCTCGAACTGAGAAATAAAACTATCTTCTGAATCTAATTCTGGCATTGCTTGGGATTTCGGAAATAATCTATCCTTAATTAGGGACCTAAGAGTCTCTGCGCTATGGTATCTTTAATAAGGTATATCTAACTGTCTAGCTATTTGCCAACACGTCTGTAATTTTAAAGTGTCAATAGTAGCCTCTGTTAATTCATCTATTAATGACTAAATTTCTGGATCCATTTTCTTAATTCTCGCAAGGGAGCTTAATTTTAATGCAAAACAAATATGTACTTCAGGGTAAGTAGCTCCCGGACAGGCCCCCATTTGTTACGACTTAATCTTCACCGTAACAATAGGGGCACAAATAACTCCAATTTTTTTTGTTAGTTTTATTTTATTACCAATCATTTAGTTTCATTGGTATTTGGTTAGTGAATTAAAATAACCACAAGCAATTATAAATGAAATACTATACAGCAAGAAACCCAGTCTTACGTTCAAATTCTCATTAACAGAGTATGATACAATAATTTCAATTAATAATCTACTAATCTCACCATTTAACTCTTTTAGAAAGGTCTGAGGTAATGAAATAGTTATCTTTCATAAGTGACATGAATTACCAGACTTCAGGAAACTAAAGGCAAAGGCAAGACAATAGACTAGGTTTAAAGTTTTAGTTTAAGCTAGGAGCTTTGGGTTGAAGACCCGTACCGAGTCAGAGCTAGGAGCTGACTGACTCACTCAACTACTCCATAGTATGACTTCAGCTCGGCCAGAAGGCGACACGTGGCATCAATTCTAGAACCACCAATTGGTCACTACAGTAGTGGTTACACATTCGTAATACCTAACCTAATAATAATATAATACAATATAATACAATGAGAGTACTTTTGATGATTCATAATATATAGTCAAACCTGCTTTATCTAGCTAGTAATAAAGTGGTTTGCGATATATTATTACAGAACTTATTTTAACCAGGCCTGATGGACAATAATGTCCATCAGGGGTTCATGGAAGAACAACTGAAAGCATTCCAGTTCAGTGGCATTGTTCCCAAGTGTACATGATGGCCATATTCCACTTTGTGTTTCATCAAAGTCATGGGGACTGGGAACAAACTCGTCACCTTGCTGGCAATCCCAGATGCGGTCAACTGGTGGGTTCTGGATATTGAAACGTGGTTGTGGTTGTGGTTGTTGTGGGAGTGTGGGGTTGGGTGAGGCTGGTTGTAGTTGTGCAGAGTCAGTAGCATCGGTAGTAGCATGACCCACTGCTGGTGCCGCATGACTCATGCCACCATCACTATCACCACCACTGCCTGCTGCCTCACATCATTCATACCCATTGTAACAATATCGTCATCTTCACTATCAGGTCATGGTGTAGGGCCACGGGATATGCTCCGAGATTTACTCCTTCCCCTTGGAACAGCATATGGCACACTACCAGACCACAAGCGATGTCGTATATACTGCCGCTTCACTGGGGAATATTCACCCTCACTGTCGCAACTAGAACTGCTTTCAATAGCTTTGAAATTACTATCACTTTCACTGCTCACATCTGAGTCTTGTACACGGGCAAATAGTTTCCTCTTTCATCCTGGTACAGGTGAAAATGAACGAGCCGGCCCAGCACCAGAGGTGGAAGGTTGTGAGTCATCTGGGTTTTCATCACTAATTACGTTATCCTGGGCACTGTTGTCGGTCACACCCACTTGAAAACCAGGGAATTCACTTTCACTGACACTTTCATCGCTGTTAGAGCTATCACTTGGGAACAAAAAACCTCCAATCCGCCGAGGAGTGAGGTACTTCTTACCACGAGGCATAGTGAAAATGGACTACCAAGATGGCATTCCCACAGTGCACCACTGAGTCCCAGATTTTTTTCACAGGGTGCACACCCATCACTCAGACCCATTCTCTCTCATGTAGGCCTACCAGCCCTCTCCCACTTGATTTGAAGCCGCTAGAATTTATGCATATAGATATGTCAAACAGGGTATCTCGTAAGACGTATATATACGACCGAAACACTCAAGGGGTTAATTCACCAAGAGTCCTGGTCACAGAATGGGTTGCAGGGGCATTGATCCCCAAAACCCTTTCCAGGTATACCCCAGGTATCAGAACAAAGATTATGTAAATTAAAACAAGAGAAAAGTATATTGGCAACATTTCTGGGAGCAGCAGGTCTTCACGTTGACGTCAGGCAAGCATCCAGTGTCAAGTTCGCTGCATTATATCTTGATAAGTACTGGTGCTAATTTTTTTTTATATTACACGCAGAAAATTGCCCTTTTTGTTTAATAAAAATTTTTTTTTAATATTAATAGTGCTAGTAGTGGAAACGTAGATCAACGTTTGGAGAGTTAAGGGGTTAAAAACATCTAGGGCTTACAGTACAGTAGGGCCCAGTGTACTCAGCACCATCTTTTTCAGTGTTTCACGTTTTTATTGGCTTTCAGTTGAACCATTGTTCATTATGTCTGGTGCTCTTACCACTTTTCCCCACAACAGTTGTGTAAGGGAAGAGCGACTGGCGGCATATTTTAAGGCAAATATTTTACTTTTTTATCTATTTTGTTTATTCCCAGCTCTATGTGATGGTGTAAACACGTTATCAGGCATTTGAAATGCATTCGGTAATGAAAAAAATAATCTTTTCCACTCACCAGCGATTTATTCTCATCGCACAAGGTCAGGATCTAAGAGTCATACAGACATTCCCTCCCCCTTCCCTCCCCCATGGTTAAGACAATGCAGAAGTGTAGCAGCTAGGTATATGCACATTTTGAAGTTAATTTCTGGGATTTCAATGAATGTGTTCCTTATGACAATGATAAATTACAGTTAGTATCAGTTTTCTTTAA
Organism: Cherax quadricarinatus; assembly: GCF_038502225.1. Classification (NCBI taxonomy): domain Eukaryota; kingdom Metazoa; phylum Arthropoda; class Malacostraca; order Decapoda; family Parastacidae; genus Cherax; species Cherax quadricarinatus. The sequence goes on along the minus strand of NC_091346.1, from coordinate 11,965,577 downwards.
TTAATTGTACTTTTCTCTCTCTGTCTCTCACTCTAGGTATATAAATTATGTGAAAATGATGAACCCAAAAGATCTTAATAAAATGAAGAAATTGGAAAAGAAACTTAAAAACAAGAAGCAACAGAAATACATTCGGCGAAGAAAGAACATTGAAGGGGAAAAACTTGGAAAGCCTAAATTGCCTAATAGTCCTTTTATGATGTTTCTAGAATTGCTGAAAATACCAGAACTGAGTAGAAAGGTACAGTATTTAAATATTTCATTATCTTCATGACATGCCTATTTTTTTAAAAAGTAGTGATTAAGATGATACACCTGAAGACTAGGAATAAGTGAGGTGATGCATCAAGATATTACCACAAAAAAAAAGGGCATGAAATTCAGCTTTCAAAGATTTTCCTAAACTTGAAATGTATAAAAGTATTGGGGTCATAAACCTTGATAAAGAATTTATTCTATGGTCATTATATCAAAAAAAAAAATAAAATTTACTTCTAAGAAGAATAAACACAAGTTGTAATGTTTAAGTTTGCTGTTCATTTGGTTATTTTTTGATTTTGCAGTGTTGTGTGACCCTTACTGTCCTCCTCTACCTCCTCCTCTGCAGTGTTGTGTGACCCTTACTGTCCTCCTCTACCTCCTCCTCTGCAGTGTTGTGTGACCCTTACTGTCCTCCTCTACCTCCTCCTCTGCAGTGTTGTGTGACCCTTACTGTCCTCCTCTACCTCCTCCTCTGCAGTGTTGTGTGACCCTTACTGTCCTCCTCTACCTCCTCCTCCGCAGTGTTGTGTGACCCTTACTGTCCTCCTCTACCTCCTCCTCTGCAGTGTTGTGTGACCCTTACTGTCCTCCTCTACCTCCTCCTCCGCAGTGTTATGTGACCCTTACTGTCCTCCTCTACCTCCTCCTCTGCAGTGTTGTGTGACCCTTACTGTCCTCCTCTACCTCCTCCTCCGCAGTGTTGTGTGACCCTTACTGTCCTCCTCTACCTCCTCCTCCACAGTGTTGTGTGACCCTTACTGTCCTCCTCTACCTCCTCCTCCGCAGTGTTGTGTGACCCTTACTGTCCTCCTCTACCTCCTCCTCCACAGTGTTGTGTGACCCTTACTGTCCTCCTCTACCTCCTCCTCCACAGTGTTGTGTGACCCTTACTGTCCTCCTCTACCTCCTCCTCCGCAGTGTTGTGTGACCCTTACTGTCCTCCTCTACCTCCTCCTCTGCAGTGTTGTGTGACCCTTACTGTCCTCCTCTACCTCCTCCTCTGCAGTGTTGTGTGACCCTTACTGTCCTCCTCTACCTCCTCCTCCACAGTGTTGTGTGACCCTTACTGTCCTCCTCTACCTCCTCCTCCGCAGTGTTGTGTGACCCTTACTGTCCTCCTCTACCTCCTCCGCAGTGTTGTGTGACCCTTACTGTCCTCCTCTACCTCCTCCTCCGCAGTGTTGTGTGACCCTTACTGTCCTCCTCTACCTCCTCCTCTGCAGTGTTGTGTGACCCTTACTGTCCTCCTCTACCTCCTCCTCCGCAGTGTTGTGTGACCCTTACTGTCCTCCTCTACCTCCTGCTCCGATGTGTTGTGTGACCCTTACTGCCCTCCTCTACCTCCTGCTCTGCAGTGTTGTGTGACCCTTACTGTCCTCCTCTACCTCCTCCTCCGCAGTGTTGTGTGACCCTTACTGTCCTCCTCTACCTCCTCCTCCGCAGTGTTGTGTGACCCTTACTGTCCTCCTCTACCTCCTCCTCCGCAGTGTTGTGTGACCCTTACTGTCCTCCTCTACCTCCTCCTCTGCAGTGTTGTGTGACCCTTACTGTCCTCCTCTACCTCCTCCTCCGCAGTGTTGTGTGACCCTTACTGTCCTCCTCTACCTCCTCCTCCGCAGTGTTGTGTGACCCTTACTGTCCTCCTCTACCTCCTCCTCTGCAGTGTTGTGTGACCCTTACTGTCCTCCTCTACCTCCTCCTCCGCAGTGTTGTGTGACCCTTACTGTCCTCCTCTACCTCCTCCTCCGCAGTGTTGTGTGACCCTTACTGTCCTCCTCTACCTCCTCCTCCGCAGTGTTGTGTGACCCTTACTGTCCTCCTCTACCTCCTCCTCTGCAGTGTTGTGTGACCCTTACTGTCCTCCTCTACCTCCTCCTCTGCAGTGTTGTGTGACCCTTACTGTCCTCCTCTACCTCCTCCTCTGCAGTGTTGTGTGACCCTTACTGTCCTCCTCTACCTCCTGCTCCGCAGTGTTGTGTGACCCTTACTGTCCTCCTCTACCTCCTCCTCTGCAGTGTTGTGTGACCCTTACTGTCCTCCTCTACCTCCTGCTCCTCAGTGTTGTGTGACCCTTACTGTCCTCCTCTACCTCCTCCTCTGCAGTCCTCCTCTACCTCCTCCGCAGTGTTGTGTGACCCTTACTGTCCTCCTCTACCTCCTCCTCCGCAGTGTTGTGTGACCCTTACTGTCCTCCTCTACCTCCTCCTCTGCAGTGTTGTGTGACCCTTACTGTCCTCCTCTACCTCCTCCTCCGCAGTATTGTGTGACCTTTACTGTCCTCCTCTACCTCCTCCTCTGCAGTGTTGTGTGACCCTTACTGTCCTCCTCTACCTCCTCCTCTGCAGTGTTGTGTGACCCTTACTGTCCTCCTCTACCTCCTCCTCCGCAGTGTTGTGTGACCCTTACTGTCCTCCTCTACCTCCTCCTCTGCAGTGTTGTGTGACCCTTACTGTCCTCCTCTACCTCCTCCTCCGCAGTGTTGTGTGACCCTTACTGTCCTCCTCTACCTCTTCTGCAGTGTTGTGTGACCCTTACTGTCCTCCTCTACCTCCTCCTCTGCAGTGTTGTGTGACCCTTACTGTCCTCCTCTACCTCCTCCTCTGCAGTGTTGTGTGACCCTTACTGTCCTCCTCTACCTCCTGCTCCGCAGTGTTGTGTGACCCTTACTGTCCTCCTCTACCTCCTCCTCCGCAGTATTGTGTGACCTTTACTGTCCTCCTCTACCTCCTCCTCTGCAGTGTTGTGTGACCCTTACTGTCCTCCTCTACCTCCTCCTCTGCAGTGTTGTGTGACCCTTACTGTCCTCCTCTACCTCCTCCTCCGCAGTGTTGTGTGACCCTTACTGTCCTCCTCTACCTCCTCCTCCGCAGTGTTGTGTGACCCTTACTGTCCTCCTCTACCTCTTCCACCACCACCACCACCACTCTTACTACTACTTCTACTCTTACTACTTCTACTACTCTTACTACTCCTACTACTACTACTATTACTACTACTACTACTACTATGACTACTACAACTCTTATTACTACTACTCTTACTACTACTACTCTTACTACTACTACTACTACTACTACTACTACTACTACTACTACTACTACTACTACTACTACTACTATTACTACTACTATTACTACTACTTCTACTCTTACTACTACTTCTACTCTTACTACTACTATTACTCTTACTACTACTTCTACTCTTACTACTACTACTTCTGCTCTTACTTCTACTTCTACTCTTACTACTACTACTCTTACTACTACTACTCTTACTACTGCTCTTACTGCTACTATTCTTACTACTACTATTACTACTATGTCTACTCTTACTACTACTACTCTTAATAGTACTACTACTATTACTACTACTTGTCTTAATACTACTACTACTATTGCTACTACTAGTCTTAATACTACTACAACTACTGCTACTACTATTGCTACTATTAGTCTTAATACTACTACAACTACTACTACTACTTTTGCTACTACTAGTCTTAATACTGCTACAACTACTACTAGTCTTAGTACTACTATTACTGATAATAATACTGTCATCATGTAGTTATTGCACCACTAATTTGATACATTTTTATGCTCAGAATTAACCACATAATATGCAAAACATTTTGTATAAATCTATCAAAGAAGTACTACCATCCTGTGGTAGTAGGTTGGTAGACAACAACCACCAGGGAGGTACTACCGTCCTCTGGTAGCAGGTTGGTAGACAACAATCACCCATGGAGGTACTACCGTCCTCTGGTAGTAGGTTGGTAGACAACCACCAGGGAGGTACTATTATCCTGTGGTAGTAGGTTGGTAGACAACAACCACCAGGGAGGTACTATCATCCTGTGGTAGTAGGTTGGTAGACAACAACCACCAGGGAGATACTATCATCCTGTGGTAGTAGGTTGGTAGACAACCACCAGGGAGGTACTATCATCCTGTGGTAGTCGGTTGGTAAACAGCCGCCACCAGGGAGGTACTACCGTCCTCTGGTAGTAGGTTGGTAGACAACAATCATCCAGGGAGGTACTACCGTCCTGTGGTAGTAGGTTGGTAGACAGCAACAACCAGGGTGGTAGACATTAGCCACCAGGGAGGTACTACCGTCGTGTGGTACTAGGTTGGAAGACAACAACCACCAAGGAGGTACTACCGTTCTGTGGTAATAGGTTGGTAGACAACAATCGCCAGGGAGGTACTATCATCTTGTGGTAGTAGATTGGTAGACAACAACCACAAGGGAGGTACGACTATCCTGTGGTAGTAGGTTGGTAGACAGCATCCACCCAGGGACATACAACCGTCCTGTGGTAGGTTGGTACACAGCAACCACCCAGGGAGGTACAACCATCCTGTGGTAGTAGGTTGGTAGAGAGCAACCACCAGGGATTATTTATTTATTTATTTATGTATTAATTTGAACATGATACAGAGTAGTACAAATGAATAAAGTTAAGTGCAACATGCCAAAGCCCCTTGTATGCAGAGCATTATGGGCAGGCTTAAAATTAACTTAAGATTAACTAAGCAGTGATATATTCAGTGGTAAAACATTATTGTAAACAGATAACAATTAAGCACAAATGAGTATTACAAAGACAGGTCATATGGTCATTTACTGTATTGCTGTGCATTCAGTAGAATGGAGTATTCTGTTAGGTAATGTAATTAAAAAATAACAAAGTTTGATTGGGTATCAGGTTAAACATTTATGAGATACAATTTTTAAGATACAACAATTATTCAGTATTTATTTGGTTGTAGGTGAGTAAGTGATTTTTGAGAAGAGACTTGAATTTATAGACAGACAGTGTTTCTTTTATATTTACAGGTAATGAATTCCAGATTTTGGAGCCTTTTATGTGCATTGAGTTTTTGCATAGCATGAGATGGACATGAGAAACATCAAAGAGTGATCTGTGCCTTGTGTTATGGTCATGTGTTCTGTTGAGGTTGGTAAGGAGTCGTTTGAGGGGAGAGTTTATATCCGAGTTAAGTGTTCTATGTATGTAATAGGTGCAGTAATAAGTATGGATGTTTTGTATGGTGAGTAGGTTTAGAGTTTTGAATATTGGTGGAGCATGCTGCCTGTAGTGGGAATTTGTTATTCTGACTGCAGCCTTTTGTTGGGTAATTGGTGGTCTGAGATGGTTTATTGTTGTTGAGCCCCATGTACAAATTCCATAGGTGAGATAGGGGTAAACAAGTGAGTGATATAGGGCCAGGAGGGCTGACTGTGGAACATAGTACCGTATCTTCGATAGTATGCCTACGGTCTTGGAAATTTTCTTGGAAATTTGCTGTATATGTGTTTGAAATTTGAGTCTATTAACAAGGTGGATTCCTAAGAATTTTCCCTCTGTGAGTTTTGTGATAGGTGATCCGTTTATCATTATGTTAAGAGGGACATCTGTAGCTCTATTACCAAACTGAATGTAATAGGTTTTATCAATGTTTAGAATAAGTTTGTTAGTCCTCATCCAGGTAGATATTTTCTGTAATTCGGTATTTACAGTATTGGCTAGCATGACTGGGCTCAGGTGAGAGAAGACGTATGTAGTGTCATCTGCAAATAGTGTGGGTTTGAGTAGTTGCATTGCATTTGGTAGGTCATTTATGTATATGAGAAAGAGAAGAGGGCCTAGGACACTTCCCTGTGGGACACCAACTGTAATTGGCTGTGCGGAAGAGTTTGCCTCATTTGTGTACACATATTGGCTTCTGTTGCTGAGGTATGACTTGAGGTAGTTGAGGGAGTGCCCTCTTATACCATTGTGTGACAATTTTATGTGGAGCAAGTCATGGTCAACTGTATCAAAAGCTTTACGTAAGTCAATGAAGATCCCCAGTGGGACTTCTTTTTTCTCTATTGCAGTGTATATATGTTCTAGCATGTGTATAATAGCATCATTAGTATTTTTAAATAAGTAAGTAAGTTTATTCAGGTATACACAAATACAGTTACATAGAATTATCATACATAGCAGCATATGTGTAGAGAACCTAGGATAACCCAAAAAAGTCAGACAGAGTGACTTATTTCCATTGGGGTCCTTTTACCTTATTATTATAATATAAAGGTTATAATATTTTCTTATTATTCTACAATGAAGATAACTTTTTTTTTTTTTTTTTTTATCACACTGGCCGATTCCCACCAAGGCAGGGTGGCCCGAAAAAGAAAAACTTTCACCATCATTCACTCCATCACTGTCTTGCCAGAAGGGTGCTTTACACTACAGTTTTTAAACTGCAACATTAACACCCCTCCTTCAGAGTGCAGGCACTGTACTTCCCATCTCCAGGACTCAAGTCCGGCCTGCCGGTTTCCCTGAACCCCTTCATAAATGTTACTTTGCTCACACTCCAACAGCACGTCAAGTATTAAAAACCATTCGTCTCCATTCACTCCTATCAAACACGCTCACACACGCCTGCTGGAAGTCCAAGCCCCTCGCACACAAAACCTCCTTTACCCCTTCCCTCCAACCTTTCCTAGGCCGACCCCTACCCCGCCTTCCTTCCACTACAGACTGATACACTCTTGAAGTCATTCTGTTTCGCTCCATTCTCTCTACATGTCCGAACCACCTCAACAACCCTTCCTCAGCCCTCTACTACACGAGGGTCATTAATACTATCTACAATACGAGGGTCATTACTAGGAATAAGGTAAAATTTACATGTATGTTAGCTAAAAAATAGAAAATCATTCCCCTCCCTTTCTGTAGCTACATTCATCAGACACCTTTTGGCACTCTTCTTGAACTGGTTCATGCTATGACTGGCTTTGACATGTACAAATAAAAGGTGTTTGAAGCCTGGCCATTGACTGTGGGTACTACAAAGTTGTGCTCTCTCCCCCTAGTACTATGATTGCTTTGGTTCCCAACCTTGACAAAATTGACAGCAAGATATTCTGGACACTGTTTGTGAGCAATTTTATAAACATGATTTATCTTCAGTTGTTTTACTCTGTCTTCAACATTCAGCATATCCAACTGCTGTAATTCATCCTGGCCTACATGTTCTCTTGGTCCCAGCCCCAGGATGAATCTTACGATTTTGTTCTGGGTGATTTGCAGTCTATCTTTCAGTTTTTTTGTCAAGGCAGAGTACCATGAAGAGCAAGTGTAATCCATATGGCATTGTATAAGGGCTAGACATAGGGTCCTGCGAGCCTCAGTAGGTAGACACTGTGCTTGTCTATACAGGAACTTCAGTCTGGCATTCGCTTTCTTTGCTACACTGTTCCCTATCAATTCTCCTGACATGCATGGGTCAAAGGGGATTCCCAAATATTTTACTGATGAAACCAAAGTGATGGGCTCCCCATTACACTGAACATTAAAATTATTTACCCTTCTCAGTTTATGTTTCGTGCCAAAGAGAATGACTGCAGTTTTTTCCTAGGTGTAATGATAGTTTGTTGTCTACTAACCATTTGCTGCAGGACTCCAGTTCCAGTGTTAAAACATTAGCAATATCTTGTGGGTCTTTACCTGACACTAACAGAGCACTGTCATCTGCATACAGTAGGAGTTTGCACTTGACACTGATAGGCATATCATTGACATAACGTAAGAATAATGAGGGACCCAGAATACTACCTTGGGGAACTCCACATGTTATCGGCAGGGGTTCTGATTCTGTTTTGTTGATTTTGACTATTTATCTTCTGTTGCTAAGGTAGGACTTAAACCAGTCTACAGAACCTATACCGATAGCTTGAAGTTTATTACATAATATATTGTGGTTGACAGTATCGAAGGCCTTTTGCAGGTCTAAGGTTACCATACCTATGAGGTTCCCCTTTGACATTTCAGTTCTCAGGTAATCCATCAGATTAATAAGGGAGGTGTCGATTGAGTAGGATCTTCTAAAGCCCGATTGATAGCTATGGAGAATGTTGTTGTCTTTAAGGTACTTAACTACTTGAGAATACACCGCCCTCTCTAGAATTTTAGATATTATACTGAGTATACTAACAGGCCTATAGTTGCTTACATCAGACCTACTATTTTTCTTGAAGATAGGAGTAACTCTGGCCTCCTTGAACCCCTCCGGTACGGTATTAGTGGTGATTGATAGATTTATTATGTGAGCAATAGGGATTGACAGTTCAGAAGCACCATCTTTTAGGAACTTAGACGGGATGTTATCAGGGCCTGTGCTCTTAGTTGGGTTTAACCTGCTTAGTTCTTTTTGAATAAAGTCATGAGATACACTTACTAGTTGACAACTGTTTGGGGTTACCCCTTTATTGGTATAGTATGTTTGAAACTTATCAGAGTCTGTGTTAAAGGTATTTGATGCAGCTGGTAGGTTACTTACTAGTGTTGATGCAACAGATGTGTAGTATGAATTAAAGCAATTTGCCACCTTAGATGTTTCGTGGCATACCTCATTATCGATAGTGAGTACTATGTTAGACCTATCTACTGGCTTATGGCTATACCCCAACTGTTTTAGTTGTTGCCAGAGCTTTCTGGGGTTATGCTTATACTCTTCAATTTTTGAGCAGTAGTGCTTTGCCTTTGCTCCTTTTATAAGTCTTTGTACTCTGTTCCTCACCCTTTGGAATTCATTTAGTGCTGCAATATCCTGTCTGTTTGCTTTAAATCTTTTTAGCAGCTGGTCTCTGGATTTCATATTATCTAATATCTCGGTATTCATCCAGGGTTCAGTTCTTCGTTTAATCCTAACCTCTTTAACTGGTGCAATATTATCAAGGATGATAGTGAACATTGTTTTGAATTTTTCCCAGGCATCGTTTACGTCCGTGCAACTTGTTATCTCTGTCCAGTCACAATTGTGTAGCCTATTTACCAGTGTTTCTTTACTGTAGTTTCTAGTTGATCTCATTTTTATTGTCCTGTGTAGGCCTATCCTATCCCTAGTGATTTTCCTGGTGCAGTAAATGATGAAATGATCACTAAGACCTGTGGTAATGACGCCTGACTGACTAATGTTCTCAGCGCAGTTACAAAGTATGTGGTCAATTAGGGTGGCTGAGAACTGTGTGATCCGGGTTGGTGTATTAATTAGTTGAGTGTAACTATTTAATCCTAGAATTTGCTTATACCTTTTGCATAGCCCGTTATTTTGCTGCTGAAAACAGATATTGAAGTCGCCCAGTATTATTGTCTCGCAATTGTTTTCAACTCCGGACAAGACTCTGGAAAAGTCTTCTAAGAACTGGTCCTGGGTAGGAGGGCGGTAACTAGTTCCTACTAAGATGGGTTTGGTCTTAGGAAGCAGCACTTCAAACCATAGAATCTCCAGTTTATTGTTATTTAAATCAGGTCTTGGGTTGTAAGCTAAGTCATTTCTAATTTTTTTTTTTTATTATCACACTGGCCGATTCCCACCAAGGCAGGGTGGCCCGAAAAAGAAAAACTTTCACCATCATTCACTCCATCACTGTCTTGCCAGAAGGGTGCTTTACACTACAGTTTTTAAACTGCAACATTAACACCCCTCCTTCAGAGTGCAGGCACTGTACTTCCCATCTCCAGGACTCAAGTCCGGCCTGCCGGTTTCCCTGAATCCCTTCATAAATGTTACTTTGCTCACACTCCAACAGCACGTCAAGTATTAAAAACCATTTGTCTCCATTCACTCCTATCAAACACGCTCACGCATGCCTGCTGGAAGTCCAAGCCCCTCGCACACAAAACCTCCTTTACCCCCTCCCTCCAACCCTTCCTAGGCTGACCCCTACCCCGCCTTCCTTCCACTACAGACTGATACACTCTTGAAGTCATTCTGTTTCGCTCCATTCTCTCTACATGTCCGAACCACCTCAACAACCCTTCCTCAGCCCTCTGGACAACAGTTTTGGTAATCCCGCACCTCCTCCTAACTTCCAAACTACGAATTCTCTGCATTATATTCACACCACACATTGCCCTCAGACATGACATCTCCACTGCCTCCAGCCTTCTCCTCGCTGCAACATTCATCACCCACGCTTCACACCCATATAAGAGCGTTGGTAAAACTATACTCTCATACATTCCCCTCTTTGCCTCCAAGGACAAAGTTCTTTGTCTCCACAGACTCCTAAGTGCACCACTCACTCTTTTTCCCTCATCAATTCTATGATTCACCTCATCTTTCATAGACCCATCCGCTGACACGTCCACTCCCAAATATCTGAATACGTTCACCTCCTCCATACTCTCTCCCTCCAATCTGATATTCAATCTTTCATCACCTAATCTTTTTGTTATCCTCATAACCTTACTCTTTCCTGTATTCACCTTTAATTTTCTTCTTTTGCACACCCTACCAAATTCATCCACCAATCTCTGCAGCTTCTCTTCAGAATCTCCCAAGAGCACAGTGTCATCAGCAAAGAGCAGCTGTGATAACTCCCACTTTGTGTGTGATTCTTTATCTTTTAACTCCACGCCTCTTGCCAAGACCCTCGCATTTACTTCTCTTACAACCCCATCTATAAATATATTAAACAACCACGGTGACATCACACATCCTTGTCTAAGGCCTACTTTTACTGGGAAAAAATTTCCCTCTTTCCTACATACTCTAACTTGAGCCTCACTATCCTCGTAAAAACTCTTCACTGCTTTCAGTAACCTACCTCCTACACCATACACTTGCAACATCTGCCACATTGCCCCCCTATCCACCCTGTCATACGCCTTTTCCAAATCCATAAATGCCACAAAGACCTCTTTAGCCTTATCTAAATACTGTTCACTTATATGTTTCACTGTAAACACCTGGTCCACACACCCCCTACCTTTCCTAAAGCCTCCTTGTTCATCTGCTATCCTATTCTCCGTCTTACTCTTAATTCTTTCAATTATAACTCTACCATACACTTTACCAGGTACACTCAACAGACTTATCCCCCTATAATTTTTGCACTCTCTTTTATCCCCTTTGCCTTTATACAAAGGAACTATGCATGCTCTCTGCCAATCCCTAGGTACCTTACCCTCTTCCATACATTTATTAAATAATTGCACCAACCACTCCAAAACTATATCCCCACCTGCTTTTAACATTTCTGTCTTTATCCCATCAATCCCAGCTGCCTTACCCCCTTTCATTTTACCTACTGCCTCACGAACTTCCCCCACACTCACAACTGGCTCTTCCTCACTCCTACAAGATGTTATTCCTCCTTGCCCTATACACGAAATCACAGCTTCCCTATCTTCATCAACATTTAACAATTCCTCAAAATATTCCCTCCATCTTCCCAATACCTCTAACTCTCCATTTAATAACTCTCCTCTCCTATTTTTAACTGACAAATCCATTTGTTCTCTAGGCTTTCTTAACTTGTTAATCTCACTCCAAAACTTTTTCTTATTTTCAACAAAATTTGTTGATAACATCTCACCCACTCTCTCATTTGCTCTCTTTTTACATTGCTTCACCACTCTCTTAACCTCTCTCTTTTTCTCCATATACTCTTCCCTCCTTGCATCACTTCTACTTTGTAAAAACTTCTCATATGCTAACTTTTTCTCCCTTACTACTCTCTTTACATCATCATTCCACCAATCGCTCCTCTTCCCTCCTGCACCCACTTTCCTGTAACCACAAACTTCTGCTGAACACTCTAACACTACATTTTTAAACCTACCCCATACCTCTTCGACCCCATTGCCTATGCTCTCATTAGCCCATCTATCCTCCAATAGCTGTTTATATCTTACCCTAACTGCCTCCTCTTTTAGTTTATAAACCTTCACCTCTCTCTTCCCTGATGCTTCTATTCTCCTTGTATCCCATCTACCTTTTACTCTCAGTGTAGCTACAACTAGAAAGTGATCTGATATATCTGTGGCCCCTCTATAAACATGTACATCCTGAAGTCTACTCAACAGTCTTTTATCTACCAATACATAATCCAACAAACTACTGTCATTTCGCCCTACATCATATCGTGTATTCTTATTTATCCTCTTTTTCTTAAAATATGTATTACCTATAACTAAACCCCTTTCTATACAAAGTTCAATCAAAGGGCTCCCATTATCATTTACACCTGGCACCCCAAACTTACCTACCACACCCTCTCTAAAAGTTTCTCCTACTTTAGCATTCAGGTCCCCTACCACAATTACTCTCTCACTTGGTTCAAAGGCTCCTATACATTCACTTAACATCTCCCAAAATCTCTCTCTCTCCTCTGCATTCCTCTCTTCTCCAGGTGCATACACGCTTATTATGACCCACTTCTCACATCCAACCTTTACTTTAATCCACATAATTCTTGAATTTACACATTCATATTCTCTTTTCTCCTTCCATAACTGATCATTTAACATTACTGCTACCCCTTCCTTTGCTCTAACTCTCTCAGATACTCCAGATTTAATCCCATTTATTTCCCCCCACTGAAACTCTCCTACCCCCTTCAGCTTTGTTTCGCTTAGAGCCAGGACATCCAACTTCTTTTCATTCATAACATCAGCAATCATCTGTTTCTTGTCATCCGCACTACATCCACGCACATTTAAGCATCCCAGTTTTATAAAGTTTTTCTTCTTCTCTTTTTTAGTAAATGTATACAGGAGAAGGGGTTACTAGCCCATTACTCCCGGCATTTTAGTCGCCTCATACGACACGCATGGCTTACGGAGGAAAGATTCTTTTCCACTTCCCCATGGACAATAGAAGAAATAAAAAAGAACAAGAGCTATTTAGAAAAAGGAGAAAAACCTAGATGTATGTATATATATATATATATGCATGTGCGTGTCTGTGAAGTGTGACCAAAGTGTAAGTAGGAGAAGCAAGATATCCCTGTTATCTAGCGTGTTTATGAGACAGAAAAAGAAACCAGCAATCCTACCATCATGCAAAACAGTTACAGGTTTTTGTTTCACAGTCATTTGGCAGGACGGTAGTACTTCCCTGGGTGGTTGCTGTCTACCAACCTACTACCTATCCAACCTACTACCAACCTACATTTCTAATGTAGGCACATATTCCACCACCCTTTCTGTTCCTATCTAAGCGTTTTATATTGTAACCTTCTATTTTGACCTCGTCGTCAGTCACCGTATCATCCAACCAAGATTCAGAGATGGTTATAACTGCCGCCCTAATTTTGTTAGCTAGAATCCTAATCTCTGCCAATGTAGGAAGATGTGATCTTGCATTGACATGAATGAAGTGAAGGCCTGTTTTCATAAAACAATCATAATCATCAATATATGGCAATGGGTCATTTGTATTAAAATTAGGTAAATCAATGTCATCACTGCTAAAGGGTAACTGTGCCAAAGTGCATTTGTTACACACAAAATGAATTCTGGCACCATTGCTATAATTGTACATACATCCATCATGCACCCACCCCTTACACATTTTACATAAGGTGCCTTTTCTGTTTTTCATGCGTACTTTAGTACAGTGTATGCACCTGTTTGGTAGTGTTTGAGATAATAATGGCTGTATTGTCTCACATTGACCTATGTATGCATTACATATGGAGTTAAGGTTATCATTCCTAGCTACTAGACCATCATTATCGCCGTCATTTATCTGTCTGTTTTGCCTCTGCACAATAGTTTGAGGTCCTGGATTAATTTGGATATCACCACTTAAGAGCGCTACAATAAGAGCTGTGTGCCACTGTTTTTGTTTGGGTATGCGGTGTTGCCATACCTTGCAGCGATAGTGATATTTATTTTTCTGGTAGGATGGCAACTGTTGGGCTTTTACTGTCCAGGGCACTGTTACTCCATTCACCTTTTCCAGCCCCCATGACTGATTTCTTTCTTCATGGAATTGAAGAAGAAATATAAATATAATTATGGCAGCCTGTACCCCCCTAATGCCTGCCATTTTCACTCTTCGCTCTTTTACTCATATACAATAATATTTATTTCTCTTTTCCAGTCCCTAGTACACTTAGTATCTGCTTTAGCAATCACCACTGAATTACTAGTAAAATTTCCTCTTCAAAAGCCTCTTCACTGCTCACTTTTCCCTTAACTTCACAAACCCCTTACAGTTAACCCCTTATTACACACTCCCCTTCCCATCTCACTTCACAGTCAGGCTTCCGCAATTTACTTCTAACTCCTTTCCATTCTGGTAGATCAGAAAGGTTTAATCAATGGTTTTATCCTTCCAAATCCCCCTCAATTCCATTTATCGGGGGTTGTGTGGTGTTGTTGACTCCTGACCTGTTCTGCTGTCTCAGCCATTTTTAAAACACTGAGGGGAGTAACGCCACCTACAACCTGACTTTCCTTGAGTTTATAGATATATTTGGCATTTTCTGCTATGATTCTCTCACTGTACACTGGTCAGCTGAATATAGGTCAGCTACTAAAACATTAACTTTGACTGTTTAACTATTCACTTCTTTCTCACGACTAGCACTGAGGGATATCCGACCTATGACCTTGGAGTTTTGTACTGTTGATTTGACGATGTCTCCTGTGTTTCCCTCTCGTTAGCACTGGTACAGGTGATATGATGGTGGTACAGATATGATGCTACTGTCAACAGATGAACGTTAATAAAGATGAGAATTTCACTTCGCTAGTTGTACATCTGGCAGTAGTGGCTGTTTGGATGCCGGTCAGCCATGTTTAAATGCTCAATTCTTTCCCTCGTTTGGCACTGAAGAAAAAAGTCCTACAGACCTGTCATTTTCTTGGAGATTTAGTTGATCAGGTTTTCTGCCATGTTGTCTTCCCGTTAAACACTGGTGCAGTTGATATGGAGGTCAGTTATTTCATTGTAGTGGAAAACATCTCATGTCTGGTTCACGTCTGGTACTTGAATGCCGGTCCCTCTTTTGTCATATTTAGTCCATTTCGTTGTCGTCACCATCAGTTTTTATGTCACTATAGGTTCCTTGCATGTTGTTGCAGCAGTACTTGCAAATTTGGCCATCACTGGAGTTCGGATAGGCCCAGGGGACGGCAAGATATAGGAGCAACTTTGTTGCTGCTTGCTGCGGCTGTGGCTGCGGCAGCAGTGTTGTTAGGCTTGAACCCAAATTGATAGGGGTTGAGTATGTTTTGGGAGATGAGGTAGGAATAGATTCGCTGATGAATTAATTTTTTGAAGATTTTAGAGAGAGGGTGTAAGTTGGATATTGGCCCATAGTTATTCAAGTCTGTTTGGTCTCCTCCTTTATGAATTGGGGTGACCCTTGCTATTTTGAGAACTGTAGGGAAGGTAGAGGATTCGATGGATTTGTTAAAGAGTGTTGCAATGATTGGTGATAGCACTTGTGATGCTTTTTTGTATATAAAGGGTGGTAAGGTATTGAAATCTCCTGTCTTGTTTTTTAGTGTGTTGATAATAAGGGAGACTTCAGTTGGGTTAGTCAGAGCTAGGATCAGTGTGTTTGGGTAGTTGCCAGTGAGGTAGTCATTGGGTGGGGTATCTAAGCCTGGGATTTTATTGGCAAGGTTTTTTCCTATAGTGGAGAAGAAATCATTGAGTCTGTTTGCTGTTTCAGTTGGTGGGAGTTGGGGTTCATCTGATTTTGTTAATTTAATTTTGCTATTTCGTGATATCTTTTTTGTTCCTAGAATTTCTAATAGGGTTTTCCAGGTCTTTTTTGTATCACCTCGTAAGTTGGATAATCTGTTCTCATAATACAATTTTTTAGCCCTTCTTATCAGGCTGGTTAGGACTGACTAGTAACGTTTTGTTTGGTCTGGTTATGTGACCCATTCTGTACTGTTTTTCATATAGGTGCTTTGTATTTATGGATTTGAGGATGCTGGGTGTTAGCCAGGGACTGTTCAGTCCTTTAGCTGTCATCTGTTTATTTTTTTTTTTTAGGGCAGTGCTTGTTATAGAGGTATTGGGTCTTTTTTAGAAAATTATTAATACATTCGTCAATATCTGTATAGATTTCTAGCTCAGTGTGCCAGTCAGTGTTTGTCACTGCTGATGTGAAGTTATTCATGGCTGCCTCATTGTGAAGTCTGAAAGTGACTACTACTGATGGAATGACCACATCAACTCAAGGTTGAGGGACTGATTACCTCATTCTCCTCCTGTTCTTCAAGTTTCTCCTTTGTATGGACTGATGAAGCCACTGTGTGGTGAAACGTTTCCTCAATAAAGATACAGAAGTGTCGCACATGTGTCTAATTTAACAACATGTCGGTTCTCTAAACCATTCATCTACAATCCTGTCAGACACTGCAACTTCTTGGGATCTTAATACTTGGGAATTCTTCACTTGCCTAACCCTTGGGCACAACCTTCTTCTACATTGGACAAATGTGACACCACCTACGACTGCTGCACCTCTCCTCCCTACGGTTTATAAGCTGCTTCTCCGCTCATATGCCGTATTCTATTCAAGATTAATGGACTGACCACATCGACTCAAGGTTGAGGGACTGATTACCTCATTCTCCTCCTGTTCTTCAAGTTTCTCCTTTGTATGGACTGATGTAGCCACTGTGTGGCAAAACGTTTCCTCACTGAAGATACCCAAGAGTTTCACATGTGTCTAATTTAACAACATGTCGGTTCTCTGAATCATTCATCTACAAAATATTAATTGTTGCATAAAAGCAGGTATAAAAATAGATGGAACAGTAACAGAATCTGTTTGGGTAGAGTTTGTAGAGGGTCAAGAAAAACTAATTCTAGGTGTAATATTCCAACCTCCTGGCTTGGATCACGATAGAGGGAGACTTCTTTGGGACGAAATTGTTAGGGCTTCTAGACACAATAACATAGTGATAGTAGGGGACTTTAACTTTAGTCAAATTGACTGGAATTCTTTGACAGGTAATCTAGAGTCCAGTGACTTTCAGTGACTTTATGGAAACAGTTCAGGACTGTTTTCTGAAGCAGTGCGTAACAGAGCCTACCAGGGGTAATACTAATTTGCTAGACCTAGTCTTGTCAAATAAGAAAACACTCGTGAATAATCTGGAGATCACTGAAGAGCTTGGTGCAAGTGATCACAAATCCATCACTTTTAGCATTAACTGGGAATGCAAGAATAATGATAATACAGTAAAAATCCCTGATTTCCGTTCTGCTGATTATAATGGACTAAGGGAGCACCTGTCTAATCTTGATTGGGGTTATCTAGCTAATGATTTTATTGATGATGATCATACCATACCCCCGGCCGGGATTGAACCCGCGGTCATAGAGTCTCAAAACGTCACTAATGCGACGGGCTGGAGTTTTGAGACTCTATGACCGCGGGTTCAATCCCGGCCGGGGGTATGGTTTGTTTGCAATCGTGTCATTACGATTTCTTGAGTCATGATGATCATACTTATGATTATGAAGGGATCTGCTTTTATGATTTTTTTCTTAATAATGTACACCGTGCCCAGAGTATATACATTCCTCAGAGAGAAATTAGGTCTAATAATAACGATCCCAAATGGGTTAACAGTAGGATAAAGCATCTATTAGGGGAGAAAAGGGGAATTTGTAGGCGCATCAGAAGAGGAGAGGTTAACCTTACTGACCAATATGTTCAGCTTAAAAGAGAAGTAAAAAAGGGGATTAGAAAGGCTAAACGTGATTATGAAATTAGAGTTGCTAATGAATCAAAGACTAATCCAAAGGGGTTCTTTCAAGTGTATAGGACGAAGGTGAAGGAAAAAGTAGGACCTCTGAAAATTGGGAATGGACAGCTGACGGATAACGAACTGGAAATGTGTTCCTTATTTAATGACTATTTTTTGTCAGTTTTTACACAGGAAGATGTAAATGAGATTCCAGTAATTAACAATTATTTAGTTCCTGATGAATTTAAATTAACTAATATTACTGTCACAAGGGACATGGTTATTAAACAGATAGACAAACTGAAGCAAAATAAGTCCCCGGGACCCGCTGAGCTGTTTTCCAAGGTACTTAGGGAAGGCAAGATGGAGCTTAGTCAGCCAGGTGTTGTGCCAGAGTTGTGGAAGATGGCTAATGTGGTTCCTATATTCAAATCAGGGGATAAGTCCGTTCCTTCAAATTACCGTCCTATAAGCCTGACATCTGTATTGGGTAAGTTATTACAATCAATTATAGCTGACTTTATTAGAAGTCACCTTGAAGAGCATAACTTGATAAATGAATCTCAGCATGGATTCATGAGAGGTCATTCCTGCCTGACAAACTTACTGACGTTCTTCAAGAGAACATTTGAGGCAGTTGACAGTGATAAGGAATATGATATTGTTTATTTGGATTTTAGTAAGGCCTTCGATAGAGTACCTCACAAGAGACTCTTAAGAAAAGTGGCAGCTTATGGTATAGGAGGTAAAGTTCTAGCATGGATTGAGGCATGGCTTACCAATAGAAAGCAGAGAGTTACCATTAATGGAGTGAAATCTGAATGGGGATTAGTCACTAGTGGCATTCCACAAGGATCAGTTTTAGGCCCTCTCTTGTTCATAATTTAAATTAATGACCTTGATGAAGGGATTACGAGTGACATGAGTAAGTTTGTTGATGATACACAGATAGGCCGTATAATTCACTTTGAGGAGGATAGCAATGAACTCCAGGAGGATTTGGACAAATTAATCTCTTGGTTTGAAAAATGGCAGATGAAGTTCAATGTGGATAAGTGTAAGGTACTTGCCCTTGGTAATGAAAATAACCCTCAAAGCTATAATCTAGGTGAAGTAGAGCTTGAGCATACAGAATGTGAAAAAGACTTGGGAGTCATGGTAAGCAGAAATCTAAAGCCAAGACAGCAGTGCCTTAGTGTGCGTAACAAGGCCAACAGATTACTTGGATTTATCTCAAGAAGTATAAGTAACAGAAGTTCAAAAGTTCAAAAGCTCTATACATCACTAGTGAGGCCTCATTTAGATTATGCTGCTCAGTTTTGGTCCCCTTACTACAGGATGGATATAGACTCATTAGAGAACATACAGAGAAGAATGACTAAAATGATTTACTGTGTAAGGAACCTCCTGTATGAAGATAGACTTAAAGCCTTAAATCTCCACTCTCTGGAGAGGCGTAGAATGAGGGGAGATATCATCGAAGTGTATAAGTGGATGACGGGCATGAACAAGGGAGATATTAATAAAGTACTGAGGGTGTTGAACCAGGTAAGACCCAGAAATAATGGATTTAAGTTGGATAAATTTAGATGTAGAAAGGACATAGGTAAGTATTGGTTTTCTAACAGAGTTGTAGATGTGTGGAACAGTCTTCCCAGTGGGGTGATAGAGGCTAGGACCTTGGGTAGCTTTAAGAAGAGACTGGACAAATATATGAGTGGGAGGGGCTGGGTTTGATTGGTGCCATTGGGTACGGGAGTTATTTCTTGGGTAGCTTAAGGTAGAGGTCGTTTTGATAAGGATCTGCCTCGCATGGGCCAGTAGGCCTTCTGCAGTGTTCCTCCATTCTTATGTTCTTATGGAGGGGGATTCCCCTTCCAAACAGTAACCTCTCTTCCCTCTCTCCTCCTCCCTGTCTTCCATTCATCAACAGCAGCCTTCAATAAAGGTAACTGTCATGTTGAATGTTCATTCTTTTGTGCATGTAAATCTATCTTTTAGGTAAAAAAAAAAAATGGTTGTTGATACTTCTGGGTGTCTGGAACGAATTAATTGGATTTACATTATTTCTTATGGGGAAAATTGATTCGAAAATCGTCTATTTCGATAATAGTCCCACTTCCAGGAACGGATTAAGGACGATAATTGAGGGACCGCTGTAATGGTAAACAAAGTTAAATTGACAGATAGTCACTATGATATAATATTGATTTGGGAGTAAGATCTGATTTGTAATATTAATAAGTTAAGCAATTTATTGTACTATAAAAAGTAAAAATAATATGAGGTAGTTGGTACTAGCTAGCAAAAGAAAGTTTTGGCACTTGAACAATAATGTAATTGGAATGTACACTAATTGCACACACAATATAGTCACTAAAATATGAAGAATAATCTAAGAGTAGGATTTGCCTTATAGCATAAAGTTTGAGCAATTAATATCACTATAGGAATATTATTTGAGGTAGTTGATACTAGCTAGAAGTTCGTTATTTGTAGTTTGGGAGAAAAGGGGAAAAAAAAAAGTATGATTATAAGAGAATTTTAACATTATTATTATAATCATGGGGGAACACTAAACCCCTAGGATTATACAGCACATGTGGGGGGATGGAAGGTATTCAGGCTCAATTCAGGGAACTGGAGCATAGATCCAATTCCCTAGATCAAGAGTCCCTCACCAGCATCAAGGAACCTCCCTTGGGGGGAACCACCAGGGAGGTACAATCATCCTGAGGTAGTAGGTTTGTAGACAGCATCCACCAGGGAGGTACTACCATCCTGTAGTAGTAGGTTGGTAGACAGCAACCTCCCAGGGAGGTACCACCATCCTGTGGTAGTAGGTTGGTAGGCAGCAACCACCCAGGGAGGTACTACCATCTTGTGGTAGTAGGTTGGTAGACAGCAACCACCCAAGGAGGTACTACAATCCTGTGGTAGTAGGTTGGTAAACAGCAACCACCAGGGAGGTACTTCCATCCTGTGGTAGTAGGTTGGTAGACAGCAACCACCAGGGAGGTTACTTCCATCCTGTGGTAGTAGGTTGGTAGACAGCATCCACCAGGGAGGTGCTACCATCCTGTAGTATTAGGTTGGTAAACTGCAACCACCAGGGAGGTACCACTGTCCTGTGGCAGTAGGTTGGTAGACAGCAACCACCCAGGGAGGTATTACCATCTTGTGGTAGTAGGTTGGTAGACAGCGACCACCCAAGGGAGGTTCTACAATCTTGTGGTAGTAGGTTGGTACACAGCAACCACCAGGGGAGCCCTTCCATCTTGTTGTAGTAGGTTTGTAGACTAGAACAACCAGGGAGGTACTACCGTCTTGTGGAAGTAGGTTGGTAGAGAGCAACCACCAGGGAGGTACTACCATCTTGTGGTAGTAGGTTTGCAGACAGCAACCACCAGGGAGGTACTACCATCCTGTGGTAGTAGCAGGGTTGGTAGTAGCTAGGGTTGGTGTCACCAGGAGCGGAATACGTATTTGGTGCCACCCGGGGTGGCATCTTTGGTGTCAGCCCCATGAAATCCAATGGTGGGGGGACTGGGGGAATAAATTCCAGTTATGTCACTACTGCATGACCAATGACTAATGTTTAGTAATGAGAACGTTTAAGGGCCATATATCGAACAGGAGAATACTTCTTAACTTTCTTAATGATAGAATAAATAATCGTAGTAATACTGAGGAAATATAAACTCAAATACCACTTTGAGTACAGGCAACAGATCCTACATTTATTCAACAATGCAGAAAAATGCTTGAAAAATAAAGGAAAACATCGTAGTATCAGAGAAACACTAGTTTCAATTTGACCTTGAGTACAGGTAACATCTCAGTGAATCTGATCTTACATTTCCTTGCCTTCAGTCCTGCAAAATCATCTATCACATCATCAAAATCAATGATTTTTCCTATACAGTGGACCCCTGGATTATGACATTAATCCGTTCCAGAGAGTGTGTCTTAACCAAATCTGTCATAATCCAAATTAATTTTCCCTTAAGAAATAATGGAAATCCAGTTAATCCGTTCCAGACACCCAAAAGTATTAAACAGAATATTTTTTTCACATGAAATATACATTTTCCTACACAGAAAACAATGAGACATGCAGAATAAACAGTACTAAAATGACACTTACCTTTATTGAAGACTTATTGATGAGTGATGAGACAGGAGGAGGGGAGAGGATGGAGGAGTTTACAATTGTTTGGAAGGGGAATCCCCTTCCATAAAGACTTCAGGTAGCAAGCCCTTTTCAGGGGTTAATTCCTTTGTTTTTTAATGGCACTAGGACCAACTTGAGAATCACTGGACCCCTGTCACACCAAAAATCTGTCCAGAGAGCTCTGTTTCTGGCATTTCTTTAAGAATTCCCTAAAATGGGACACAACATTGTCATTGTAGATGTTGCCAGCATGGCCTGCAACTACTGTGTCAGGATGATGTTCATCCATAAAGGTTTGCACTTCAATCCACTTTGCACAAATGTCCTTAATCTTTGAAGACAGCAACTTCCTCCATCCCTCTTCCTCTTCCTCTTCCTCTTCCTCCTCCTCCTCCTCCTCCTCCTCCTCCTCCTCCTCCTCCTCCTCTGAAGGAAATTCCTGAGCTGTGATCTGTTGATATTGCAGATGAAGGTCTTGCAGCTCTGTATGGTTAGCTCATCATTGTCATCCTCCACCATCCTATGGTGGAGGATGGCCAAATTTACCACTCACAGCTTACCTGAGTAAGCTGAGCTCAGAGTGTAGAATCACGGCTTGGACCCTGGCTTCAAAACTGTAGAACTATGGGACGGACCCTCAGAGGGTTAATAGTGTCGCTGAGGGTGGTCGGATTTGTGTGGGATAAGACATAAGTCATGTCATCTATGAACAGGACAGGTTCAAAGAGATGAGATGCATTGGGGAGAGCATTGATGTAAATGAAAAAGAGCAAAGGGCCAAGAACACTGAGTTGATAAGGTTACACCCATCATGCACACCCATTCTCTCATAACTAGGCTAAGATTTGCCACTCACATCATTGTGATTTATATGTAGATCTATGTGAGTGACACTGTCCCTTGTCATATAGACCTACACAATTCACAGTGACAGGGTTAACCTAGAGAATTACCATCTAAGTATGTGTGTAACCATTATTACATAGGTGTGACCCAAGTTAAGTAATGTATAAATGAGAAATAAAGTACACCTACCATCCGACTTACGACCTGCTCGACTTACGACCACTCGACTTACGACCGTGTTTTTTTTGCCAAATTTCTGGGACATAAACAACTATTTGTGTTGTACAAAGTTTTTATCCTAAACCTTACAGTATAAAATACAGTACTAACAGCATAAAAAGTAAAGTAAAACATGAAATACCAAAGTAAAACAATAAAATAAAGTCATTACAAAAATGTGATGTTGATATTCAGTAGTAAAGTTCGACTTACGACCATTTCGACTTACGACCGATTTCTCGGAACCAAACTCGGTCGTAAGTCGGATGGTAGGTGTATTAACTAACACATCTACAGCTCACCAATTTTTTTTTTTTTTTTTTTTAGGAATTTTCATTAGAAGCTGGCCGCAGATGGCAGAGTTTGCCTGAAGATGAGAAAAAGGTGTTCCTCGAGAAGGCTAGAAAAGAACGAGACCAGTATGAACGTGAACTCACAGAATGGGAGGCCAAGTGAGTAGTGTTCTCATTATACCTTGT
The DNA here is from genome assembly GCF_038502225.1 of Cherax quadricarinatus. Lineage (NCBI taxonomy): Eukaryota > Metazoa > Arthropoda > Malacostraca > Decapoda > Parastacidae > Cherax > Cherax quadricarinatus. The sequence goes on along the minus strand of NC_091346.1, from coordinate 11,942,074 downwards.
ACAGTAGACCCCCAGTTATCGGCTGTTCCTGTTATCGACCAACTCGGTTGTAGGCCGGTTTCTCAGCTACCAGTTATCGGCTGTATTGGAAGTGTCCCTCGCTGGCTGTGCCAGCTTGCACGTCAGTTTGGCTGTGTCTCTCAGTTCATGAGGAAGCTTCTGCTGATTCATCCAAACATTTCTCTTGTTTTTCATTGTTTATGGTGGTTTTTTGTCAGTGTAACTGCGAAATAAGTAACCATGGGTCCAAAGAAAGTTCCTAGTAAAGTTCCAGTGGCAAAGAAAGTGAGAAACACCATGGAATTTAAGCGAGAAATTACTGAAAAATTTGAGAGTGGTGTGAGAGTGCTGGAACTTACCAGGATGTATGGGAAAAATAAATTTACCATCACTTCCATTCTGGCAAAGAAAGAACAAATCAAGGAAGCTTATGTTGCGAAAGTAGTAAATGTGATTACAAAACAAAGGTCACCAATAATGGAAGATATGGAAAAGTTATGTTATTGTGGATTAAGGAAACCATTTAGTGGGAGACAGTGTTGTGGAGTCGATTATTTGTGAGAAGGCAAGGCAGTTGCACAAGGATCTTGTGAAGAAAACTCCTGGAACAAGTGGTGCTGTTAGTGAATTTAAGACCAGCAAAGGCTGGTTTGAGAGATTTAACCCTTTCAGGGTCCGTCCCGTAGATCTAAGGCTTTACGGTGAGTGTCCAAACCGTAGATCTACGCCATGAGCTCAGCTCACTCTGATAAACTGTGAGTGGTACATTTGGGCCTAGATATGAGAGAATACATCTATGTGGTATGTGTGCACCACATAAAACAGATCCTGCAGCACACTGTGTATAATGAGAGAAAAAAAATGAAATCATGATTTTTCGATTAAAACAGCAACTTTGCAGTGTTTTTTCGTATGTTTTTTATAGTTGTATTTGCGATTTCTTGGTCTCATTTGATAGAATGGAAGACATAATACAGAAATAGAGATGATTTTGATTGGTTTTAGCACTGGAAATGGCTTGAAACTGAGCTCAAAGTAGCGGAAATGTTAATTTTTTGCACATCTAATACATGTCAGCTGGTGGGTCTAATATACATTCACAAATATGGTGATGATATTTATACAATTATTACAGTATTGCATAACAGTAAATCTTCTATTTTTTGGTGTGAATAAAAATTCATTATGTGAATAAAAAATCAAAATGGAATTTATTTGTAAAGCCTCAAAACATAACTAATGAACAGAGGAAATGTTAGTTTAGTGCCAGGAATGCCTACATTGTTTATTCTGGACCCTATTTTGAAATTGGAATATTTTGAACTTTGTGTTAAATTGGCCAAATTAACAATTTCCGATCACTTTATTTTGTAGTTGAAACAGTTGACTTGGCTATTTCTTGTGCTCAATCGATAGAATAGAAGTAATACTAGTGAAATAGCTAAGAATTTGGTTGATTGGAATAATGTAATTGGCCTAAAATGGGAGTCAAAGTCGGCAAAATCGCCGATTCGTAAATATTGCTGACACATCAAAATTCGCGAGAGCATAATTTCGTCAATTTTCCACCAAATTTCGTACTTTTTGTTTTATTACCTTCACAAAAAGATTCTCTACGATTTCATAAGAAAAAATAACAATTTTTTTTTTTTGAAAATTCTTGGACACTGGTGCGTGACTCCAGATTTGGGCCTTGGACCCTGAAAGGGTTAAGAAGCGTATTGGCATACACAGTGTGGTAAGGCATGGTGAGGCTCCAAATTCTGACAAAAAAGCGGCTGAAGACTTTGTAGCAGAATTTAATGGGTACATTAGAGGAGAGTTATTAAATGGAGAGTTAGAGGTATTGGGAAGATGGAGGGAATATTTTGAGGAATTGTTAAATGTTGATGAAGATAGGGAAGCTGTGATTTCGTGTATAGGGCAAGGAGGAATAACATCTTGTAGGAGTGAGGAAGAGCCAGTTGTGAGTGTGGGGGAAGTTCGTGAGGCAGTAGGTAAAATGAAAGGGGGTAAGGCAGCTGGGATTGATGGGATAAAGACAGAAATGTTAAAAGCAGGTGGGGATATAGTTTTGGAGTGGTTGGTGCAATTATTTAATAAATGTATGGAAGAGGGTAAGGTACCTAGGGATTGGCAGAGAGCATGCATAGTTCCTTTGTATAAAGGCAAAGGGGATAAAAGAGAGTGCAAAAATTATAGGGGGATAAGTCTGTTGAGTGTACCTGGTAAAGTGTATGGTAGAGTTATAATTGAAAGAATTAAGAGTAAGACGGAGAATAGGATAGCAGATGAACAAGGAGGCTTTAGGAAAGGTAGGGGGTGTGTGGACCAGGTGTTTACAGTGAAACATATAAGTGAACAGTATTTAGATAAGGCTAAAGAGGTCTTTGTGGCATTTATGGATTTGGAAAAGGCGTATGACAGGGTGGATAGGGGGGCAATGTGGCAGATGTTGCAAGTGTATGGTGTAGGAGGTAGGTTACTGAAAGCAGTGAAGAGTTTTTACGAGGATAGTGAGGCTCAAGTTAGAGTATGTAGGAAAGAGGGAAATTATTTCCCAGTAAAAGTAGGCCTTAGACAAGGATGTGTGATGTCACCGTGGTTGTTTAATATATTTATAGATGGGGTTGTAAGAGAAGTAAATGCGAGGGTCTTGGCAAGAGGCGTGGAGTTAAAAGATAAAGAATCACACACAAAGTGGGAGTTGTCACAGCTGCTCTTTGCTGATGACACTGTGCTCTTGGGAGATTCTGAAGAGAAGTTGCGGAGATTGGTGGATGAATTTGGTAGGGTGTGCAAAAGAAGAAAATTAAAGGTGAATACAGGAAAGAGTAAGGTTATGAGGATAACAAAAAGATTAGGTGATGAAAGATTGAATATCAGATTGGAGGGAGAGAGTATGGAGGAGGTGAATGTATTCAGATATTTGGGAGTGGACGTGTCAGCGGATGGGTCTATGAAAGATGAGGTGAATCATAGAATTGATGAGGGAAAAAGAGTGAGTGGTGCACTTAGGAGTCTGTGGAGACAAAGAACTTTGTCCTTGGAGGCAAAGAGGGGAATGTATGAGAGTATAGTTTTACCAACGCTCTTATATGGGTGTGAAGCATGGGTGATGAATGTTGCAGCGAGGAGAAGGCTGGAGGCAGTGGAGATGTCATGTCTGAGGGCAATGTGTGGTGTGAATATAATGCAGAGAATTCGTAGTTTGGAAGTTAGGAGGAGGTGCGGGATTACCAAAACTGTTGTCCAGAGGGCTGAGGAAGGGTTGTTGAGGTGGTTCGGACATGTAGAGAGAATGGAGCGAAACAGAATGACTTCAAGAGTGTATCAGTCTGTAGTGGAAGGAAGGCGGGGTAGGGGTCGGCCTAGGAAAGGTTGAAGAGAGGGGGTAAAGGAGGTTTTGTGTGCGAGGGGCTTGGACTTCCAGCAGGTATGCATGAGCGTGTTTGATAGGAGTGAATGGAGACAAATGGTTTTTAATACTTGACGTGCTGTTGGAGTGTGAGCAAAGTAACATTTATGAAGGGGTTCAGGGAAACCGGCAGGCCGGACTTGAGTCCTGGAGATGGGAAGTACAGTGCCTGCACTCTGAAGGAGGGGTGTTAATGTTGCAGTTTGAAAACTGTAGTGTAAAGCACCCTTCTGGCAAGACAGTGATGGAGTGAATGATGGTGAAAGTTTTTCTTTTTCGGGCCACCCTGCCTTGGTGGGAATCGGCCAGTGTGATAATAATAAAAAAATAATAAAATTAAGGCTAAAGGATTCAAATCCCAACAAGTGTACAATTGTGAAGAAAATGTCAAAGAGGACCTACATTACTCAGGAGGAAAAATCACTGCCAGGACACAAGCCTATGACAGACAGGCTAATTCTCTTGGTGTGTGCTAATGCTCGTGGGGATTTCAGAGTGAAGCCTTTACTGGTGTATCACTCTGAAAATCCCAGAGTGTTCAAGAAGAACAATGTCATAAAAAATAGATTGTGTGTGATGTACAAGGCATGGGTCACAAAACAAATTTTCAAAGAGTGGGTTAATGATGTGTTTGGCCCATGTGTGAAAAAATACCTCCTGGAAAAGAAATTGCCACTCAAGTGCCTCCTGGTACTGGACAATGCTCTTGCACATCCTCCAGACTTGGAAGACCAAGTGTTTAGGGACTTCAGTTGCATCACAGTGAAGTTCTTGCCTCCAAACACCACTCCTCTCCTCCAGCCCGTGGACCAGCAGGTCATTTCTAACTTCAAAAAACTCAACACAAAAGCAGTGTTTCAAAAGTGTTTTGAAATGACTTCGGACACTCAATTGACCCTAGGAGAGTTTTGGAAGAATCACTTCATATCCTTAATTGCATAAGTTTTATAGGTAAGGCTTGGGAGGGAGTGATTTCCAGGACTGAACTCTGTTTGGAGAAAATTGTGGCCAGATTGCATCCAAAAGGGATTTTGAAGGGTTTGGGCTGACCCTGACCCTCTGCTTGTTGTGGACTCTATTGTGGCATTGGGCAAGTCCATGGGGTTGGAGGTGAATGACCAGGATGTAGAAGAGTTGGTGGAGGACCACAGGGAAGAGCTAACCACTGACGAGCTGCAAGAGCTTCATCTGCAACAGCAACAGGCCACAGCTGAGGAACTTGCTTCAGAGGAGGAGGAAGAGGGAGTGAAGGAGGTGACTTGCTTCAGAGGAGGAGGAAGAGGGAGTGAAGGAGGTGACTTGCTTCAGAGGAGGAGGAAGAGGGAGTGAAGGAGGTGCCTTCTTCATTGATTAGGAAATTTGTGCAAAGTAGAATGATGTGTAATCTTTTGTTGAGAAGTACCACCCTGACCAAGCTAAAACAAGCCATATCTGCAACGTGTTTAGTGACAAACCCTTGTCCCACTTCAAGGAAATCATATAAAGATACCAGAAACAGACCTCTATGGACAGATATCTTGTGCAACAGAGGTCCAGTGACTCTCAAGCTGGTCCTAGTGGCATTAAAAGACAAAGAAGGGAAGTAACCCCAGAGAGGGCTTTGCTACCTGAAGTCTTTATGGAGGGGGATTACCCTTCCAAACACTAACTCCTCCCTATCTTCCAGAAACCAGCATTAGTCTTCAATAAAGGTATGTAATACTGATTTAATTGTTAAAAAAAAAAAATTTGTGAATATTTTTGTCTGGAACGGATTAATTCTGTTTACATTAATTCTTATGGGAATAACTATTTCGGTTATTGGCCATTTCGGTTTTAGGCCGAGCTTCTGGAATGGATTACGGCCAATAACTGAGGGTCCACTGTATTAAGCTTGAAGAACGGTAATGACTGCTAGTATTTACTGCACTACCTTGCAACAGGCCAGTAGGCCTGTTGCAGTGTTCCTTCTTTCTTATGTCCTTATGTTAACATAAACATGATATATGTATGCCATGAGCAATGGCCTAGTAACCATTTTTATGTATAAATTAATAATTTTTTGCTTTTCTTCTTAAGCCTTCCTGCCTTGGTGGTGTATGGCCACTTTGTTAAAAACATATGTGTGTGCTTAGTAGATGAATGGTTCAGAGAACCGACACGTTGATAAATTAGACACATGTGCAACTCTTGGGTATCTTTATTCAGGAAACGTTTCGCCACACAGTGGCTTCATCAGTCCATACATAGGAGAAACTTGAAGAACAGGAGGAGAATGAGGTAATCAGTCCCTCAACCTTGAGTCGATGTGGCAGATGGACTGACCACATCGACTCAAGGTTGAGGGACTGATTACCTCATTCTCCTTCTGTTCTTCAAGTTTCTCCTATGTATGGACTGATGAAGCCACTGTGTGGCGAAACATTTCCTGAATATACCCAAGAGTTGCACATGTGTCTAATTTATCAATGTGTGCTTAGGTTAAACAGATACATGTCTACTTTAGATTTTGAAAGGATATAGGAAAGTATTGGTTTGGAAATAGGGTAGTTGATGAGTGGAATAAACACATGATTGAGAGGGGTTGGATTTGAGTGGGACTTGCACGTGACTTAATAGAATTATCAAAGCTTATTATTTGGGTAGAATTGAAAATTGGATTGGGTAAATATTCTGTTACTGGGATGGATTGTGAAGGACCTGTCTAGTATGAGCCAACAGGCCTATTGCAGTGTTCCTCATTTCTTAAGTTCTTATGTTCCTAAAGAATAGTAATGACTTCTAGTATTTACTGTGCTACCTTGTATTAAGCTTGAAGAATAGTAATGACTCCTAGTATTTACTTTTTCACTGTCTTGATCTTTTGCTTCTCTACATCATGACTGAACTTTGGAAATGTTCTTGTGTATAGTTTTGTAATTGCATAGTTTCTCTCTTTTATATGTTAGTTTTTCATTATTGCTTTCTCTGCTAGCTCTTTTATTTAATTTCCCGTTATCTTTAATTTGATTTCACATTTCATTCCCATTATTTATACATTTTAATGTTTTTTTTTTGTTCCTTTTTCTATATCCCCCATATCTTTTCTATATTAGTTTTGACCTAGTGCTTCTCTGTGTCCTGTGCCTCCTCCCTAACACTGGGTCACCTTAGCACAGTGGCCAGGGTCAAATGAACGAGTGCATAGCTAAACCCTACAACCCAGTTTTTTACCTACATACAGTGCTAGTCATGGCTGGGTGAGCACCCCGGCATAATGATGTAACAAAAATCAAAGGCCTATCACACAGGGGGTCTTTTTTCATCAGTGCATTATGCCGGGTAGTAGCCATTAGCATGACATCACGGCCTGCCGCCACACTCCACAGTGACTCCTCAGTGCTCACGTGGCTGCCGTGGTGAGAGGAAGTGTTGCACTTTTGTCTCTCATCTGCCCCATCTTTTATCCGGTGTTCCCTTTGGTTTTGGGGCTATTCATGTTTGATTATGGGTAAAAAGAAGTCTTTAATACCTGAAACTATAGCTCAAATCATAGAGTTTCACAAAGCTGGGTACCAGACGAAAGAAATAGTGGAGAATGTTGGTGTGTGTGAGCGTTCAGTGAGGAACTGGGTGCAGCATTTCAAGGCTGGTGGTGGTGTTGCATTACTGCCTGCCAAACCTCGGCCTGGCCCCTCAAAGAAGACATCTGTTCATACCTTAACTGTGTTAAAGAAGCAATTAGAGAGTACACCTAAGAAATGAAAAAAAGAACCCACATCTTCTCTAAGAGGTGTCTGTAAGAATTGTAGCCTAGTCAGAAATGGGCTACAGTTCTGGCTGGGCTACTTGATTGACAAGCTGTTGACAAGTTAAGGATCCCTAACTTTATTGACAAGTTAAGGATTCCTAAAATTATTGACAGGCTAAGCGCTGTTACCTATATAGCTCATTTAAAGCATTTTTAGTGTTATGAAACATACAAGTAGGGAACAGGATGATGTTGGAGCCATCTGTGAGCCAGCATTTTCATTTGATCAACTTACTTTATTTCACTGACATCATTATGCTGTACGAACATGTTCCAGACTCTAGTCATCCTGCGAATAAATGATATCAGATTAAGTGATGTTCTGGAGAAGGGTCCAGTCAGAGTGAAGCTGCTACTTGCTGCCCATCTTGTGGTGTAGATGCTCACTTCTTGCTGTCCTCAGAATGGAGACACGTGTGATACTCTGACAATACTGTATTGGCCTTGAACATAACAGTAAGACCACCCACATCACTCCAGTGTTGAAGGCTCTGCTGAAATGAGAGGTCTATCCAGGATGGGTCCAGGTGAGAGATGAGGCATCTTGCTCTGTTCTTTACTCTGTCAAGCAGTTGCAGATGAGAAGGGAGGGGGGCCAGGCAGTCCAAAAAAGTGGAACATACTCAAGGTGTGAGTGTATTTGTGTCTCATACAGAATCTTCGAACCTTATCTCCCAGATGCAAGATACGAGATGCAAGATATGTCGAAGTGTTGTAAGCTTCCTGTCTTCCTTGTTTGCAAGATTTACAACATGGTTCTTCATGGTCAGTTTGGAGTCAAATTTTACTCCAAGGATATCAACTTCATCCCTGGGTACCAGGTGTGGCTTCCAAACTGGTGCTGCATACTCCAATATGGGCCTGACGTACACGATGTACAGTCTTGAACGATTCCTTACTGAGGTATCGGAACACTATTCCCAGGTTTACCAGATGCCCAACACTCCCATTCATACTTATCACTGCTCCAGCATTACCATCTTGGTGCCTAGTGACCATCATTATTTGTGTTTTCTCAGGAGCAAATGTTACCTGTCATCAGTTTCCCCTGGCTGATATAGCTCTTAGCTGGTGATTCCTCCTGCTTTCTGCCTGCCTGCCTGCCACCCTCCTTTCACCAACAAGATTTCAAGGCTCAAGAACTTAGTGTGCATCCAGCACTCAGCAGATTTTTTCCTCTGCTTTCTCCTTGCTTGTATAAGTGCTTTACACTGGCCTGTGGTCGGGTTTAAAATCAGCTTTTTTTCTACGACTGAAGACATTCCTCTCATTGGCTATTCTTCGTCAGTCCCCACTTCCCCCTCACCCCTAGTGGGTCCTTACCTGTGAATCTGTTTCTTTGTTCGTGTGTTCTGGTGATTGATGTAGCTTAGAGCAGCTGGCATTTCCTCTCTTGGATAAGTAAATGTCAAAGTACAGTCATCTGCATATGCATTGGATTCTGCGATGAGATGATGGTCATTGAAGTAGACATTCCATAACAATGGCCCAAGCATGCTTCCCTGTGGAACACTTGCCCCAATAGGATGTCTTGCTGACTCTGTCCCATTGAGAACTACACTGAGAGATCTACCTTGAAGGTAATCACTGAGGAGACATAGTGTAGAGCCTGCATTTCCCAGTGCTTGCAGTTTTGCCAAGAGGCCCTGGTGCTATACTCAGTTGAAAGCACCAGCAATGTCCAGTGGTACCATACAGCTGACTTTGGGTTCATCCAGTGACTGGTGCCACTTAGTGGAGAGGTTTAGCAACAGATCACCAGCAGAGTAACCTTTCCTGAAACTTCTCTCTCTCTGTCTCAATCTCTATCTCTTTCTCTCTATATATATATATATATGTTGTTATGCAGAAATGTGGGATAGCTGGGGGCTTGAGCCTGGTCTAAGGGCAAAGGTAAAAGTTAAACACATCTCAAGCCCAAACCGTCCACCCAGGGCTATCCCAGTCAAAACAGAAAGCGCTAAACCAGTATGTGTTACTTCAAGGGGTTGGTTAACAGAGGGTTAGGCAAAAATCCCAATTAGGAAAATATATCTATTTAATAATCACCATAACATAACATAACAGAAAAACCTTAATTCTAAACGCCCAAATGAGGGTACACACAGCTGGCTGGAGGTTCAGCCACCATAACACTAGGCTTCCGTCAGCATCAGGCCGTCATTACACTACAAACCTCATTTCTTACTTCATCACTCATCCCACAGCACCCTGACCATGTCAGAGCCTGGGTGACCATACAGGTAAGCCATATGAAAGCCTATGGCTTGAGTTGGATAAACAAAATGAGTGTACAACTACAAACTTAACTTAAATACACAGCATCTCCGACGCCAGCCTCTACACACCATGCTAACATCACGTGACCCCCTCCCCACGCTTACTCTGCGTACCCAAACATCCTTGGAAAATAAATCATTAACACAATTTCTTTATAATTACAGTTAGAGTACTTTACAGTACCCCCAAATGCACATTATCAATTATAAAATTATTCTTTACAACTATAATATTCATACTATTATGGCACACTTCTCCACTATATGTACATTACGATGTCATGCAGAACCCTGCATAACACCCCCACCCCCAGACCATAGGTCTCACTCTGTTAGCGGGGTCCCTACGGACACCGCTAGGCAAAAAGAAAAAAAAAAGAAAATAAGCCCCACATTAAGGTCTGAGGCAACTGGCAAAATGATAACTGGGAAATGACCACCAAACAATCACGGTCTTTTGGTTCTACAAATATGCCATATTTACAAACTGAGGTACTAGATTGCAGACATATGAAACTCGTCGAACATAAAAGTGATCAAGTTCTATACCCAACGAGCTCACAGTCACACTCTTAGACAGCTGTTTTAGGAAAAGGCACCATTACAACACAGCGCTGGCCAGGCACTGGCGTTGATGCATTTTACCTAAATTACATCAAGCAAACTTATAAACAAGCAAGTAAACTTTGTACAAAAGTGCCCCTGAGGAATGCCGTTTTATGAAGTAACACCAAAGTTCAGTATGTTGCAAGGCAGACCAAACTGTAGGTGCCACCAAAAAAAACTTTTAAACAGTAAGTACATTTTCCAGGAGTTCAAAGAAAAGAAAAACAGATGTTACATGTTAAATTCTACTGAGAAAACAACATCACATTACCACTCCCATCTCACAGCAATCTTTAGTAAACAAAACTGGTTCCCCATGACACACCTCTGCGAGAATCAGGAGAGCACAGGAGAGGGGGAAAATATCAGGCCCCTAAAAACAACAAGTGGATAGGCACATAAATCTTGTTGGTGGGACTGCGGCCGTAAAACCCTGGAGTCATCACTGAAGACCCCCAAAAGGTGGACCTCCCAGGCCGCAACCTACATGTCATTCCAAGGACCCTGGAGTCACCCCAGTGGTGATCCAAAAAGAAAAAATTGAAAAAGAGTCCTGGAGAACCAAAACACCTCGGATCAAAAGACATGACCCAAACAGTGGAGGGCATCACCGCCAGCCCCACATTCACTAAAACGTTAGGTCCAACAGTCTCTATACCAACATAAAACAGAGGCGAGGCATTCCAGCCAACACCTAAAAAACGTAGCATACCTTACCTAGGCATGGCCTTTGATGTGACAACCCCCCTAAATATACACACACTAGGGAATCCTGATACCTCCAGCTCCAGCTCAACCTGCCCTTCTCCTTTGGGTGGTCCAGAGTTCCATCTACTCGTCTATTGCAAATCACTGCAAAATAAGAATAGATAAGTGATCTATACACTACATTGTGCACTTTAAACACAAGACAAGGTATTAGCAACCACATTCTCCGCTCCCTTCACATAATGAATCACCAGATTAAGAGGTTGGAGAAACAAGGCCCACCTCGTAAGTCTCTGATTGTGGTTCCTCATTAAGTGAAGGAAACGTAAAGGAATATGGTCACTATACACAGTTATAGGGTGGACTGATGAAGATATATGCACCTCAACATGTTGCACTGCCAACACTAAAGCAAAAACCTCTTTTTCTATGGAGGTATAACTTCTTTGGTGCCTGCTACTTTTTGCTGAGAAGCAGCCGAGTGGCATTACTTCCCCTGCTCTACCCTGCAACAAGACTGACCCAACCTCTGTATCATTTTGCAAAACCCGGGGTGGGTAACTCAGGATTACACATAAAAGATCTTGAGGGTTAATGGCATACAAAAGGTACATGGACAGAGATATTAAAGTTACAAATACGGGTGTGTCCTTGGCACACATGGTCGTGGGAAGCAGATGACGCACCCACTGTTCATTCACACAATTCGCATGTAGTTCATAAAGAGGAGACAAAACCTTATTTTTTAACTGTACCTGGCGGCAGTCAGTGCACGTTTTCAAGGTATCACCTAGTGTGAGACCAGTAAAAAACAACGTCCACCGACTCTCGCTGGATACAAACACAGTCTCTAGAAATAAACACTTCACTTCCTTCAAGGAACCTATTTCACCCCAGCTTACATCATGCCAGACCTGCTGACATTTCACAAATTCGGAAACCTCTACCTCATGGGGTTTAACATGGCCCCATTTTTCAGCATCCCAAAACTCTTTCACTAAGGTGCATCATGGCTGAGCCAACACTTCAACCAGTCTTTCAGAAGATCCAAATCTTCCACAATCTCTTACAATTTTCCTGCTTGCATTATCTTTCTCAGGGACTTTATCCATCATCATTTTGAAGGCACCACACAGTTCCATCATAGCCTTCCCAGAACCCAGTTCCAATGCCAATCCCATCTCTCCAGCTTCCAGAATGTGTAGCACCACCTCATAGTCCCACGTCATCCTGGGCGGACTGGCAGACTGGTGCACTAGTGCCATCGACCTCATCTTAGCCAAGAATTTTCTGAAACCGAGATAAAACACCGCTGGGGAAACATCACCATCCTCACGTAGCACATGACTTAATGATTCCAGAGTGCTTCTCCACACGGTAATGAAAGGGAGGGGAATTCCCTCCTCCCAGTCCTGGTACTGGGGAAAGCAAACATGCATTGCCCTGAGAGACTGGGAAAACCATGGAGCTTTTCTTTGACTCCTAGGATGATATGCATTGGTAAATTTAACCTCAAGTAGGCCTCTCAAAACTACATGACATTTCATAAAATATGACTTCTGGGTGATTTGTGCAAAGCCTAAGAGACAAAAATGTTTCACCAGAAATCTCAAAACCACACACACAAAATTATTCAGAAAGGGTACAGACTCTGGTAACCTGTTAGAAAAGGAATTTATTATTAAACACTGATTATTTAGCTCTCCCGTCTTAACACTGAAATGCCGTTCCTTCAGAATCTGTAAAAAATACTGACAAAGACACTTTAATAGTTCTGCCGCGTCCACGTAAGCACAGGTCCTCTTAAAAAGAGTCTTGCTCATTTGATCAACTCTGCAAAATAAACACTTGGGAAATTTGGGAACCACATCCTCCGCGACAACTGATAAATGAATAGCGTTCCGGAGGTCACAACCTTCCCGGGCCTCACTCAGCTGCTGCAGAGTCAGGGGATTTTTTCCCACATCAGCACCAAGACCACTCCTCCAACCGAGTTCCAGTTGAGCCGGTTCATCACTGCTCAGAGTCTCCTGCAGGTCAGACTCAATGAACAGGCTCCCCATGCCCAAACCATCACCACAGTGTGCAGAAGGGTCACAGGGAGGCACAGCTCCTACCTTGTTCCCCTGTTTAGTCCAAAAGCACATTGAAAAAAACATTGAAAAATTTTCAGGTACCGTTGCTCCAATTGGGTAATTACCACCTTGTAAAGCAGGGTCCTGCAAAACCAAACATTCCTCACTTTTGAGGAGTCCCACAACATTGTTGCCTAGTAGAAGGTCAACTCCTGCAAAAGGTACATCTTCTGCAATACCTACAGGTAGGTACCCAGACTGGTACTCAGACTCTACCCATAACCTGTGCACTGGAGTCATGACAGGGACTCCAGTTATCCCTTTAAGAAAAATGTCCAATCCGGTGTAGGTGTCATCCGACACTGGCAATACACCCCTGCGAAGCAAGGTGTATGTGCTACAAGTGTCCCTCAAAGACATAACGCCCGTGACCCTACCTTCATTTTGGTGTAAGGCCACAGTAGACTTACTTGAATAGACCTTCATCCGAGGGTCAAAGACAGCTGGTCTTCTTTGAATACCTTGGGGCAAGACTGCAATGCAAGCCACATCATGTGTAATTGGTGTATTTACTGGAGAAGCATCTGTCGCAGCCTGGTCCCTAAGCATCTTTCGACAATATGGCTGCAGGTGGCCCTGTTTATTGCAATATATACAGTGATAAGGTTTAAAGGCCCCCTGCCCATTTGACCTAGGTTGGATCCCTTGGTTCTGGGGAACTGGGGTCGTCCCACCTGTTCCTTGTAGTCCTGGACCTGTGACAGCTGATTTGAAAGCTCCTCGAGTGGGTACTGGAAAATTAGGGTTATTAAAACTCCTTTGGTTATTAGGCTGATAAATGGGTGGCTTAAACTTCTGAAATTTCTTATTCCTATTGGTGGGTAGAGAAAACTTACCATTGTTAGTATGTGGGGTGTGGTAACTACTACCAAATTTTTGGTTAACTAAAAATCTGTCACCCAGCTCTAAAGCATTATTAAAATCATCAAGATCCTTCTCCTCAAGATATGCCTTAAGGTCAGAAGGAACATTTCCCAAAAGATCCTCTAACAAAATTAAGGTAATTACACCTTCATAATTGCCTACCACCCCGTTTGAGTGACACCACCTATTTAGAAGTGACATCTTCTCCTTACCATATTCCACCAAAGACTGCCCTGACTGAAACTTTAGTCCTCTAAATTTCTGCCGGTACCTTTCCGGCAACATTTGATAAGCCAGTAAAACTACCTCTTTTAGCTTATGATAATCAGAAAAGGCAGATCCTTCTAAAGAACTAATAGCCTGTAACCCTTTACCAACTAATTGGGTTCTTCCTAATGTCGCCCATTCCTTTTCCGGCCAAACTTGGGATTTGGCCGTACTTTCAAATAACAGAAAAAACTGGTCTGGGTCTTTCTCTAGGAATTTGGGCACAAATTTTATGGCTTTATCCAAATGAAAAACATCTACCCTCGTGTCTGTGTCTGGGTGAGAAGCAAGCTGCCTCTCTTTAGCTCTTTCTTGAGCCCTAAGCTCCTCTAAGGCTCTCTGTTCCTGGATCTTTGTACGCTCAATCCTTAACCGTTCCTTTTCTTCTGCAACTAGGGCTAATTTCATTTGTAAAATTACTACTTCCTTATCCAGGTCCCTATCATGGGGATGTGATTCAATGTCACCTTCCAAATGCATGTCATCCTCAGAATTTTCACCAGTGTCAGCCATTTTGGGAAATAATAGCACCAAATCTTACTACCAGCCACAGAACTTACTGATATAAAATAATAAAGCACACAGCAAGGTACATATACTGAAGTAGTATATTCACAAGGAGTTGTCATGTGACTCCCCCAAATTAAACAGGATTGTACACAAAAAGAAAACCCTGGCAGAAAAAAAAAAAAAAGAGCTACTGCACCTGCAAAGGTAAATTATTTCCAGAAATTTAGGTGAGCATAACCCTCTAAAAATCAGCAAGATTGTACCTGCAAGGGTAAATTATGCACAAAATATCAAGTATTAATAAAACCCTAAAAATCAACAATATGGTACAGAAAGGTAAATGATTTATAGAGTATTAATTAATAATAACACCCTAAAACCAGCAATATTATACAGAAAGGTAAATTATTCACAGGGTATTAATTAATAATAACACCCTAAAAACCAGCAATGTTGCACACAAAAGTAAATTATTCACAGGGTATTAATTAATAATAACACCCTAAAAACCAGCAATATTACAAACAAAGGTAAATTATTCACAGGGTATTAATTAATAATAACACCCTAAAAACCAGGAATGTTGCAAACAAAAGTAAATTATTATTTTAGTGGGAGTGTTATAGTGAATGCTTCCTCTGACCAACCCAGTAAAGAATGATTATTGACTTTCCAAGTTGCAAACTTGAATTACCACAAAAATTTGATAATTCTCCCATATACAGGCCCCCATGTTATGCAGAAATGTGGGATAGCTGGGGGCTTGAGCCTGGTCTAAGGGCAAAGGTAAAAGTTACACACATCTCAAACCCAAACCGTCCACCCAGGGCTATCCCAGTCAAAACAGAAAGCACTAAACCAGTATGTGTTACTTCAAGGGGTTGGTTAACAGAGGGTTAGGCAAAAATCCCAATTAGGAAAATATATCTATTTAATCACCATAACATAACATAACAGAAAAACCTTAATTCTAAACGCCCAAATGAGGGTACACACAGCTGGCTGGAGGTTCAGCCACCATAACACTAGGCTTCCGTCAGCGTCAGGCCGTCATTACACTACAAACCTCATTTCTTACTTCATCATTCATCCCACAGCACCCTGACCATGTCAGAGCCTGGGTGACCATACAGGTAAGCCATATGAAAGCCTATGGCTTGAGTTGGATAAACAAAATGAGTGTACAACTACAAACTTAACTTAAATACACAGCATCTCCGACGCCAGCCTCTACACACCATGCTAACATCACGTGACCCCCTCCCCACGCTTACTCCGCGTACCAAAACATCCTTGGAAAATAAATCATTAACACAATTTCTTTATAATTACAGTTAGAGTACTTTACAGTACCCCCAAATGCACATTATCAATTATAAAATTATTCTTTACAACTATAATATTCATACTATTATGGCACACTTCTCCACTATATGTACATTACGATGTCATGCAGAACCCTGCATAACATATGTACAATAAAATCAGAATCAAAATTTTTATTTCTTTGTGTAATTTACATGTAATAAAATATTGTTAAGCACAAAGAATGCCACTATCATGCATGAGCATTTCTGGCAGACTAATCTTAATGCAGACTACTTAAAACTAGACATGGGTTATGGAGTGATGAATTTCAGTTGTGTAATATTACAAAAAAAGCTAGTAAAAAAATTATACAGTGGACCCCCGGTTTACGATATTATTTCATTCCAGAAGTATGTTCAGGTGCCAGTACTGACCGAATTTGTTCCCATAAGGAATATTGTGAATTAGATTAGTCCATTTCAGACCCCCAAACATACACATACAAACGCACTTACATAAATACACTTACATAATTGGTCGCATTGGGAGCTGATCGTAAACCGGGGTCCACTGTAATTAGAAACATTTGTAGTAGAGATGTAGCAAACAGTGCAATTACAATAGTACAATTTTAAGAGAGTATTAATACTTTAAACTGATTTAGTGATCTTAAGTTAATTAGTGTTTCATGAGTAGTTTAACTGGTTCTGTAATTTCAGGCTAGGAAAGAAATGGTGAAGTAACAGAAGTAGTTGGACAAGATGGTTTTGTATGGTATAGCACAATGTTGGTGTAATTACATTTGGGAGATAAGGTGATTTGTAATAATACAGTGGTGCCTAGAGTTTCAAACAGCTCCCACTCGAACAGTCATGTAAGTGTATTTTTGTAAGTGCTTTTGTAAGTATATTTTTGGAGGTCTGAAATGGTTTAATCTAATTTTCATTATTCTTTATGGGAACAGATTCGTTTGGTATTGGCACTCCAACAGCCTTCTGGAACGAATTAAGTTCATAACTCAAGGTACCACTGTAATATATCTTTATTTACTACATGTACAAGGTATACAGGCCTAGCTGACATCAGTGACATACTACTATATAGAAAGTCCTTTGTTATGTAGAGTATTTCAGGCGAATTAGGTTAGTTTTGTCTCAGGATTTGACCTACACCATTCGACTAACACCCAAGCACCCATTTTACTGATGGGGAACACAGAATACCAGTGTAAAGAAACACGTCCGATGTTTCCACCCCTTCGCCGGGAATCGAACCCGTACCCTCACCGTGTAATGCAAGAGCTTTTGCCACCAGGCCACGTGGCACCATGACTTTAATTATAGTTCTAAATTGATTGGCAGACAGGAGTCCTTTTATTGGTTTAGGCAGTAAATTCTAGATCCTGGGGCTCTTTATATTACCTGGAGTTTACCTGGAGAGGGTTTCAGGGGTCAGCGCCCCCGCGGCTCGGTCTGAGACCAGGCCTCATGGTGGATCAGGGTCTGATCAACCAGGCTGTTACTGCTGGTCACACGCAAGCTGACATACGAACCACAGCCCGGTGATCAGGTACTGACTTTAGATGCCTGTCCAGTGCCTTCTTAACCTTTTGAGGGTCGGCAGGTCCTCTCAGAGACTTGTTCTCAGGGTCGCCCAAATTTGAAAAAAAAAAAAATATTTTTTCTTATGAATTTTTTTTTTTTTTCTAAACATTATAGGCTAAACAAAAAATGTTTACCATCAATACTTACCGAGATATGGAGGCGTGAAGTTGACAGAAAATGTCTCACGTATGGTATCATCGCCAACTGCCGTCACCCGGTATTATTTGTTTTTGGTTTTAGATACTATTTTCTATTATTTTTTAATTTTTTTTTTCCAAGTTACTTTTATGGCCCGTGAGACCAATATTAGCAATATTTTATAAGTTTTTTCTCTTTATTTACTACACAATAACTCCACAAACACTGTTGTCCTTATATTGTTTATAATTGTTGTTTTCACACAATTGATATGAAATGTTCTTTATTACTATTTTTCTATATTTTATATACACATATACAGTCACAGGGAATGTTTCTAGAAGTTCTGCAGCCTGTGGAAGTCTTTGAAACATGGTGTCATGCACAGTGGTGTTTTACACTCCTCACACATAAAACGAGTGTCTGTGTTGTTGTGGGCATTTTTTTTGTATGTGCACAGACGTAACACCTCTTCTGAGCCTTTTTCTTGAAAGCAGTAGCAGGCAGTTTTACTAGGAAATGATCACCATGCTTCAGACGAGAAGGTAGTTGTTGATAATTTAGTGGGCAGTCTATTGCAGGTGTTGTTCCTTGGTACTTGAATAATATTTGTCTGATGACAGACAAACGGAATTTGTCATATGATGGTTTGTTTCTGGTCCTCATCTTATACATATTACAAGCAGTGAGAATGGAAATGTCCAGAAAAAGAGTTTTATGTACCACTTACAACTCTTACGAACACAATCAGCAAACCCAATCTGCATGTCACATTTGTCCACTGAGTGCATATTGAGGGTGTAATCAATCAGAGCTGTAGGTTTTAGAATGGGTTCATTGCTTTCCCTATGCTGCCTGCCAGTGTCTGCCATTTCATTAGGGTGAACTGATGACAACAGTGTGACATCTCATTTGTCATGCCACCGAAATGCCATGATGTCACTGGCAGCAAACGCCTGCACCTCATCTCTACGAGTGCCAGTGTCAAACCTGGGCATATGCTTACGATTTGCAGGCACTGTGCCACACACGTCTGTCATGTTCGCTCGCAAAAAATCACTGAGTGAGGGGCTTATGTACCAGTTATCAGTATATAATACACCTACCATCCGACTTACGGCCTGCTCGACATACGTCCACTCGACTTACGACCGTGTATCTGGCAGCTGGGCTGGGCCGGTTGATGCACACCGCTGTACAATATTTGACAATGCTCGCGGTGGCAATGTGTCATGCAGGCAGCATCAGTTTGAGTAACCCTGCCCTATCAGCAGCATCATACTGTATTAACTGTACTAACTGGACAGTAAATTTCACAATGGCCCCTAAGATGAAGTCTGAATCTTGCACTGGAGATTGTGGCAAGAAAGGCTCTTACTGTCGAACTCTCTATTTTTTACTGTTGCACATAAACCTGTCTGTATCTGTCTGCCTGTATATCTGTGTGTCTGTTTATCTGTCTGGCTACTAGTGTGTCTGTCTGTCTATCTGTGTGTCTGTCTTTGTCTGCTTGTCTGTCTCAGAGCCACTCATTAAGAGTGTACTTGGTCTTGAAGATGCCATATTAATAATGATAATAACAATAATAATCACTGAGGCACATTAAATGTGTATAAAACGTTAATATAGACATTTTGCTTAATCCATCTGTGATTTTTTTTTTTCAAAATTATATAATAAACATGCTACATAACATATAAATTAACAAATACGAGATGTTTTTCTGGTCGGCTTGACAGTGAACAGGAATCATTCGTGTCCGGGCTGGTAACAACAACAACGTTTGTTTACATAACTCGTGAACATTCTACATTCTCATTCTCTCTCTCATTTATTCATTTAATCTTGTTTACTCACCTCTCACTCTACATTAAAATACAGATATTTTATGATATAATCGTGTCCACTCATTACTTATTATAGCTTAATAATAATAATAATAATATTAATATTAGTACATATGTATTATTGTAATAATAACAATTTTTTTTTTTTTTTTTTTTATTATCACACTGGCCGATTCCCACCAAGGCAGGGTGGCCCGAAAAAGAAAAACTTTCACCATCATTCACTCCATCACTGTCTTGGCAGAAGGGTGCTTTACACTACAGTTTTAAACTGCAACATTAACACCCCTCCTTCAGAGTGCAGGCACTGTACTTCCCATCTCCAGGACTCAAGTCCGGCCTGCCGGTTTCCCTGAACCCCTTCATAAATGTTACTTTGCTCACACTCCAACAGCACGTCAAGTATTAAAAACCATTTGTCTCCATTCACTCCTATCAAACACGCTCACGCATGCCTGCTGGAAGTCCAAGCCCCTCGCACACAAAACCTCCTTTACCCCCTCCCTCCAACCTTTCCTTGGCCGACCCCTACCCCGCCTTCCTTCCACTACAGACTGATACACTCTTGAAGTTATTCTGTTTCGCTCCATTCTCTCCACATGTCCGAACCACCTCAACAACCCTTCCTCAGCCCTCTGGACAACAGTTTTGGTAATCCCGCACCTCCTCCTAACTTCCAAACTACGAATTCTCTGCATTATATTCACACCACACATTGCTCTCAGACATGGCATCTCCACTGCCTCCAGCCTTCTCCTCGCTGCAACATTCATCACCCATGCTTCACACCCATATAAGAGCGTTGGTAAAACTATACTCTCATACATTCCCCTCTTTGCCTCCAAGGACAAAGTTCTTTGTCTCCACAGACTCCTAAGTGCACCACTCACCCTTTTCCCCTCATCAATTCTATGATTCACCTCATCTTTCATAGACCCATCCACTGACACGTCCACTCCCAAATATCTGAATACATTCACCTCCTCCATACTCTCTCCCTCCAATCTGATATCCAATCTTTCATCACCTAATCTTTTTGTTATCCTCATAACCTTACTCTTTCCTGTATTCACTTTCAATTTTCTTCTCTTGCACACCCTACCAAATTCATCCACCAATCTCTGCAACTTCTCTTCAGAATCTCCCAAGAGCACAGTGTCATCAGCAAAGAGCAACTGTGACAACTCCCACTTTATGTGTGATTCTTTATCTTTTAACTCCACGCCTCTTGCCAAGACCCTCGCATTTACTTCTCTTACAACCCCATCTATGAATATATTAAACAACCACGGTGACATCACACATCCTTGTCTAAGGCCTACTTTTACTGGGAAATAATTTCCCTCTTTCCTACATACTCTAACTTGAGCCTCACTATCCTCGTAAAAACTCTTCACTGCTTTCAGTAACCTACCTCCTACACCATACACCTGCAACATCTGCCACATTACCCCCCTATCCACCCTGTCATATGCCTTTTCCAAATCCATAAATGCCAAAAAGACCTCTTTAGCCTTATCTAAATACTGTTCACTTATATGTTTCACTGTAAACACCTGGTCCACACACCCCCTACGTTTCCTAAAGCCTCCTTGTTCATCTGCTATCCTATTCTCTGTCTTACTCTTAATTCTTTCAATAATAACTCTACCATACACTTTGCCAGGTATACTCAACAGACTTATCCCCCTATAATTTTTGCACTCTCTTTTATCCCCTTTGCCTTTATACAAAGGAACTATGCATGCTCTCTGCCAATCCCTAGGTACCTTACCCTCTTCCATACATTTATTAAATAATTGCACCAACCACTCCAAAATTATATCCCCACCTGCTTTTAACATTTCTATCTTTATCCCATCAATCCCGGCTGCCTTACCCCCTTTCATTTTACCTACTGCCTCACGAACTTCCCCCACACTCACAACTGGCTCTTCCTCACTCCTACAAGATGTTGTTCCTCCTTGCCCTATACACGAAATCACAGCTTCCCTATCTTCATCAACATTTAACAATTCCTCAAAATATTCCCTCCATCTTCCCAATACCTCTAACTCTCCATTTAATAACTCTCCTCTCCTATTTTTAACTGACAAATCCATTTGTTCTCTAGGCTTTCTTAACTTGTTAATCTCACTCCAGAACTTTTTCTTATTTTCAACAAAATTTGTTGATAACATCTCACCCACTCTCTCATTTGCTCTCTTTTTACATTGCTTCACCACTCTCTTAACCTCTCTCTTTTTCTCCATATACTCTTCCCTCCTTTCGTCACTTCTACTTTGTAAAAACTTCTCATATGCTAACTTTTTCTCCCTTACTACTCTCTTCACATCATCATTCCACCAATCGCTCCTCTTCCCTCCCGCACCCACTTTCCTGTAACCACAAACTTCTGCTGAACACTGTAACACTTCATTTTTAAACCTACCCCATACCTCTTCGACCCCATTGCCTATGCTCTCATTAGCCCATCTATCCTCCAATAGCTGTTTATATCTTACCCTAACTGCCTCCTCTTTTAGTTTATAAACCTTCACCTCTCTCTTCCCTGATGCTTCTATTCTCCTTGTATCCCATCTACCTTTTACTCTCAGTGTAGCTACAACTAGAAAGTGATCTGATATATCTGTGGCCCCTCTATAATATTATTATTAATTTAGGGCACTGGAGCACAGATCCACTGTATAGCACTTTGTCTGGATTTTTTGGGTTATCCTAGGTAATTTATAATATGTATGATAACTTGACTTACGTGTACCAGTGAGAGAGAGATACAAAGAGACAGCCACATTCGGTCAGCCAACTACCCACCCATCCAACCACCCACCCATCCAGCCACCCACCCGGCCAACCACAGACCCGGCCACCCAGCCAGCCAGCGGGATATGTATTACACATGTTCCAGAGTTGTTTCTCTTTACTTAGGGTATACTGTATGCGATGTAAAATTTACAATACATATCACTACCATATATACATTATATACAGTACATAAATAATTAAAATACAACAATAGAAGTAAATTATGGTAAAAAGAATGAAATAATGATTGTACATTACATTACAGTATTATGTCGGTAGTTTATATAGGAAAGTTTTGACATTATGCCCTAGCCAATATGTCGGCAATTTTCAAAGGTTCGACTTACGTCCATTTCGACTTACGACCGGTTGGTCGGAACCAAGCTTGGTCGTAAGTCGGATGGTAGGTGTATATGCCCCTTACCAAGGTATGGTTCTATCATTGTTCTAACCACATCACTAGAGATGCCCAATAACTTCCTGGTATTTTGCAATGTATAACTTCCAGTGTACACAATAATATCCAATACCAGACCACTGTAACAATCACAAAGCACAAACAACTTTAAGTACTGCTTGAAAGAGAGTCTTCCTTTGAACAGAATCAAAGACTCGTCAATTACAAGCTTCCTGAAGGGATAAAAATACATATTGAATTTCTCTTTCAGATACACAAACACATTCCTAATCTTATATAACCTGTCGTTTCTGTCAGGCCTCGTTTTGTCTGAGAAGTGAAGCATACGTAACTGTGGCACAAATCCATTCACTGGCATTATATCACTGAAACCTGGGGTTGCAATCAGGCAGTCTGTTGACCAGTATGATTTCACTCTGTGCTTATACACATGTGGCATAAGCATTATTGTGGCAAAGAAAAGATACATCTCAGCCACAGTTGTCTCCTTCCACTTGTGTAGACGTGATTTTGGTGAAAGTAATGTGTTTGCCATGGTGTACTCGTAGTATCTGTTGCTTTCACTGACAATAATTTCCATCAGGGGTTCATCAAAGAATAACTCAAAACATTCCAGTTCAGTGGCATTGTTCCCCAATGTACAACATGGCCATATTCCACTTTGGCTTTCTTCAAACTGTTGGGGATTTGGAACAAAATTGACAGCTTCCTGCCAATCCCAGGTGCGGTCTGCTGGTGGGTACTGGACATTGACAGGTGGTTGTGGTTGTGGAGGCTGGTGTGGTGGGTGGGGGATGGTGGCCTTTGTTGTAGACCAGCTGAGGCAGCGGCGTGGGTGGCAGCAGCATGGGTGGCAGCATGGCCCACTGCTGGTGCCTCACGGCCGGCACCACCACTACCACCACCATGCACATTTTCCATCCCAATTGCAACACTATCATAATCATTTTCACTGTCTGTTCCTGTTGTACAGCCACGGGATGTACTCCGAGATGTACTCCTTCCCCTTGGAATAGCATGTGGCACACTACCAGAGCGCATATATCGTCGTATATACTGACGCTTCACTGGAGATTATTCCACTTCGCTATCACTACAGGAACTGGTTTCAAGTGCTTGTAGTTCACTATCACTATCATCACCAATGCTCACATCTGAGTGCGGGATTTGGGAAAATAGGAGTTTCCTCTTTGATTCTGGTACAACTGAATGTGAACAAGACGGCCCAGCAGCAGAGGTGGAAGGCTGAGGGTCGTCTGGGTTTTCCTCACTATTACCGATATTATGGTCATTAGTTTTGGTCACAGCCTCACCAAAACCTTGAAACTCATCTTCACTGGCACTTCCATCTGTATTAGAACTGTCACTGGGGAACAAAAGTGTCCCAATTCACCGAGGAGTGAGGAGCTTCTTACCGCGAGGCATGGTGAACAAGGTCTACTAAAATTGCGTTCTCACAATGCGCCACTGGGTCCCAGATTTTTTTTCTACCGCGCACACCGACCATGCACACCCATTCTCTAACATCTAGGCCTACCAGCCTTTTCCCGCGAGATTTGAAGGCGCTAGAATTTATGCGTACTAGTACATCAAAAACACTGGCGCGTAAGCCGTACTAGTATGGCCGAAACCCCGAAAGGGTTAAAGACAGCCAGAGGTCTATTAGTAATTCCCCTTATGTATGCTGGGAGGCAGTTGAACAGTCTTAGGCCCCGGATACTTATTATGTTGTCTCTCAGTGTACTTGTGGTGCCCCTGCTT
Organism: Cherax quadricarinatus; assembly: GCF_038502225.1. Lineage (NCBI taxonomy): Eukaryota > Metazoa > Arthropoda > Malacostraca > Decapoda > Parastacidae > Cherax > Cherax quadricarinatus. Next base: position 11,917,637 of record NC_091346.1, on the reverse strand, counting down.
TTCATTGGGGGAATGTTGCATCTCCTACCGAGTCTTTTGCTTTCATAGGCAGTGATTTTCGTGTGCAGGTTTGGTACCAATCCCTCCAGGACCTTCCAAGTGTATATTATCATGTATCTTTTTCGCCTTCATTCTAGGGAATACAGATCAAGGACCTTCAACCATTACCAGTAATTTAGGTGCCTTATCTTGCTTATGTGTGCAGTGAAAGTTCTTTGTACACTCTCCAGGTCTGCAGTGTCGCCTTAAAGGGGGCCATTAGTGTACAGCAGTATTCCAACCTGGAGTTTACCTGGAGAGGGTTTCAGGGGTCAACGCCCCCACGGCCCGGTCTGAGACCAGGCCTCATGGTCGATCAGGGTCTGATCAACCAGGCTGTTACTGCTGGCCGCACGGAAGCTGACGTACGAACCACAGCCCGGTTGGTCAGGTACTGACTTTAGGTGCCTAGAGAGCACAAGTGATTTGAAGAGAATCATGAGCTTGTCATCCCAAGTTTTGAAGGTTCTCATTATCCATCCTATCATTTTCCTAGTAGATGAGGTAGATACATTGTTGTGGTCTTTGAAGGCGAGTTCCTCTGACATTATCACTCCCAGGGCCTTCACATCACTTTTTCACTCTATTGTATGGTTAGAATTTGTAGTATCCCCTGATACATTTTTAATTTCCTTGTTTCCCATATCTGAGTAGTTGCAATTTCTCCTCGTTGAACTTGGTATTGTTTTGAGTGGCTCATTCAAAGATTTGGTTCATGTCCACTTGGAGTCTTGTGGTGTTTTCGATGGAAATCACTGCCATGGTAATCCGTGTGTCATCTGCAAAGAAAGACATGGAGCTATGGCATATATCTCTGTCTATGTCAGAAATGAGGATGAGGAATAGAATGGGAGTGAGTACTTTGTCTTTTGGAACAGAGCTTTTTACCGTGGCTGCCTGAGACTTTGTTTACTATTACTCTTTGTGTTCTATTTGTCAGGAAGTTATAGATCAATCTACCAACTTTTCCTGTTATTCCTTTATCATGCATTTTATGTCAAACTTGTCAAAGGCTTTTGCAAAGTTTGTGTATACTACATCTGTAGTATTTTGTTTATCCTCTACAGCATCCAGAACCTTGCCATTGTGGTCCAGTAGCTGGGACAGGCAGGAGCGACCTGCTCTAAACCAGTGTTGCCCTGAGTTGTGCAACTGATGGGTATCTAGGTAGTTGGTGATCTTGCTTCTTAGAACCATCTCAAAGATTTTTATGATATGGGCTGTTGGTGCTATTGGTCTGTAGTTTTTTGCAACTGCTTTACTGCCACCTTTGTGGAGTGGGGCTATGTCTGTTGTTTTTAGTGTGTGTGGGATGACCCCTGTGTCCATGCTCCCTCTCCATAGAATGCTGAAGGCACGCAATAGGGGATTCTTGGAATTCTTGATGAACACAGAGTTCCATGAGTCTGGGCCTGGGTCAGAGTGCATAGGCATGTCATTTATTGGGTTTCATTCATAAAGAATTCATTTGGATTGTCGACCCTTAGTCTGGGCAGCGGTTCGCTGAACACTGAGTCATACTGGGACTTTAGTATCTCACTCATTTCTTGGCTGTCATCTGTGTATGTCCCATCCCGCTTAAGCAGGGGCCCAATACTGGATTTGTTTTTCCCTTAGATTTGGCATAAGAGAAGATTTTTTTTTTTCAGTTTCCTGTATGACTAGTTCTTCCTGTGATTCTTGCCTCCTGTAAGATTTCTTTAGCATAAGTTCGATATTTGCAATTTCATTGACAGTTTTGCTTAGAGTGAAGTGGACATGAGGGATGTCGAAAAGAGTTTTGTGCCTTGTGTTGTGCCTGTGTGTTCTGTTGTAGTTATCAAGTAGTAGTTTGAGAAGAGGGTTTATATTGGAATTTAATGTTTGTTTATATAATAGGCACAGTAATGTAAGTGCATATTATGTATATTAACCCTTGAGGGTTAATATACATAATACGCATAATATGTAAACTTGTTATCTAGTATTTCTATGGATTTATAAGTGGAAAAAAAGAGTTTCACTTGACGGCAATTTCCGCTTTACGGCAGTAGCCTGGAACCTAACCTGCCATGTAAGTGGGACCCTACTGTATCTGTAAACTGTGCATGCAGTGCTATATTAGGTACAGTAGATGACTTTAGTGCTTTTTCTGTGATTTTTTTTTATATTGATCATTTACTGTACAGTACAGTATTATCATTTTACAGTGGACTATCGGTTATCAGCCATTCCGGATATCAGACAATTCGTTTTTCACCCAGCTTTTTTGGCCAAAATTCTATCCCGGTTATTGGCTGTATTGGATGCGTAATAAACCTTGAGCACATTAACCCTTAAACTGTCCAAGCAGATCTACGTTCACATGCGTAGCGCTCCAAAAGTAAATCTGCATTTCTTTTACATATTTTCAATAACAAAAAAAAAGTAGCTCAAATTTTTTTACACATTTTCAAATCTAAAAAAAAACAAAGATCTACTTTTTTTACATACTTTCAAATGCTGAAAAAACATAGATCTACGTTTGGACAGTTTAAGGGTTAAATATTTTAGGTTAATATAGACATTTTCATTAATCCGTCTATGATATTTTCTTCAAAATTATGTAAGAAACACGTTACATAGCATATAAAAAATATGCCATGTTTATATGTTAAACCCCTTGACTCTTGCAACCCCAAATCCCGAGGTGTTTCCTGGTGTCGCAAAATTTTTGAAAAAAAAAAGAAGTGTTTTTCTTATGAAATGATAGAGAATCTTTTCCCAATGGTAATGACACCAAAAGAACGAAATTTGATGGAAAACTTATGGAATTACGCTCTCGCGAAGTTAGTGATCTCGGCAATATTTACAAATCGGCGATTTCGCCCACTTTAAGCCCTATACTCGGCTAATTCCATTGTTCCAGTCAACCAAACTCATAACTATTTCTTTAGAACTCCATTTGTTCTATCAATTGAGTTCAAGAAACTGCCCATTTACCAACTACAACTACCCAGAAACGTGGTCAGAAATTTGCAATTTGGCCAATTTCATGCAAATTAAAAAATATGCCAATTTCAAAATAGGGACCAGAATGAACAATGCAGACATTCCTGGCTCTAAAATAACATTTTCTTTGTTCTTCAGTCATGTGTCCAGGCCCCTCTGATACTCTTGCTTTCTATTTTGAATTTTTATTCAAACAAAAAATGGAAGATTTACTGTTATGCAGACTACTGCAATATTGTAATAATAGTATAAATAATGTCAACCTATTCATGACTGCATATTAGAATGGCTAGTTGGACAATGACATCATTTGTTTACTTTTGAACATTGGGAAAATCAAACATTTCCCCTACTTTGAGCTCCATTTCAATTCAAGTTTATTCTCTATAAGGGTTACAATGTGGGGTTTACAGGTTTTGGGTATTGTGTGGTTTACATGTTATAAAATACTAATTACAGAGAGGGTCACTAGGACACCTAGCATGGCTAGGCATTTCGATCAGACTTAGATTAATTCTTAACATTAAATCCTTACAGATTATGATATTAAGGCTAAGTGACTACATCATAATTTGTGAGTTTAGCAATGTGAATGCTTTTGTTTTGGCACAACACAAAGTGTCTATATTGGAGTATCATGGGCAGACTTATGACTAGTTAGGATTTATTATTTTAAGATTAGTATTTCTGGGTTTATAGTCAGTGGGTGAATGAGTATAATTGTGAACCACCAGGTGGTTATCATGTAGTTAGTTGTCGGGGTGTATCAGGGAGATAAGATGTTTTCTAACTGTAGTTTTGAAAGTGATGAATGTGTCTGCAGTTCTAGAGTTTTCAGGTAGGGTGTTCCAGATTTTAGGTCCTTTGAAATACATTGAATTTTTGTAAAGGTTTAATTGAACACAGGGAATGTGTCTGGTGTTATGCCTGTGGATCCTGTCACAACTATCAAGGAAGCGTTTTAGGTCAAGGTTAATATTGGAATTTAAGGTCCTGTAGATATAGATTGCACAGTAGTAAGTGTGGATGTTCTGACCAGGGAGTAAGTTTAGATCTATGAAGAGTGGGGAGGGGGGGGGGGGTGTTGCAAGGAATAATAAGTAAAAAATAACAATGGCAATGACTTGGTTATAATATGATAGTAAGAGGGTAGACAGGTACACAGGTACAAAGGATAATATAAAGGCTGGAGTTGAATATACAAACTTGAAAATTTGGCAACAAAATGTTATGAAAAGTGTAAAATAATGATTAATTTACAAAAGTAAAATTGACTGGTAGTAAATATGGTGTTTAATAAAATTTTTGTAAGTAATAATGATTACAAAAAAAGATTAATTAGCAAAAAAAAAAAAAGTGAAAAAGTAATGTTTATTTCAAGTATTAAATTTTAAGAACAGTTATTTGGATTCAATATTGCAATGGTAGTTATACTAGAGGTTATTTGGCAGTACAAGGTATATAACCCTTTCAGGGTCCGTCCCGTAGATCTACGGCTTTACGTTCAGGGTCCAAACCGTAGATCTACGCCATGAGCTCAGCTCACTCTGATAAACTGTGAGTGGTACATTTGGGCCTAGATATGAGAGAATACATCTATGTGGTATGTGTGCACCACATAAAACAGATCCTGCAGCACACTGTGCATAATGAGAGAAAAAAAATGAAATCATGATTTTTCGATTAAAACAGCAACTTTGCAGTGTTTTTTCGTATATTTTTTATAGTTGTATTTGCAATTTCTTGGTCTCATTTGATAGAATGGAAGACATATTACAGAAATAGAGATGATTTTGATTGGTTTTAGCATTGGAAATGGCTTGAAACTGAGCTCAAAGTAGCGGAAATGTTAAATTTTTGCCGTTATTCAAGAGTAAACAAACGACCTCACACGTCTAATACACATCAGCTGGTGGGTCTAATATACATTCACAAATATGGTGATGATATTTATACAATTATTACAGTATTGCATAACAGTAAATCTTCTATTTTTTGGTGTGAATAAAAATTCATTATGTGAATAAAAAATCAAAATGGAATTTATTTGTAAAGCCTCAAAACATAACTAATGAACAGAGGAAATGTTAGTTTAGTGCCAGGAATGCCTACATTGTTCATTCTGGACCCTATTTTGAAATCGGAATATTTTGAACTTTGTGTTAAATTGGCCAAATTAACAATTTCCGATCACTTTATTTTGTAGTTGAAACAGTTGACTTGGCGATTTCTTGTGCTCAATCGATAGAAGTAATACTAGTGAAATAGCTAAGAATTTGGTTGATTGGAATAATGTAATTGGCCTAAAATGGGAGTCAAAGTCGGCAAAATCGCCGATTCGTAAATATCGCTGACACATCAAAATTCGCGAGAGCATAATTTCGTCAATTTTCCACCAATTTTCGTACTTTTTGTTTTATTACCTTCACAAAAAGATTCTCTACGATTTCATAAGAAAAAATAAAAAAAATTTTTTTTTAAGTATCTTGGACACTGGTGCGTGACTCCAGATTTGGGCCTTGGACCCTGAAAGGGTTAAGAGTACTCTAAGATAGTAAATGTGGTATTAAAACAGGTTATGGTAATTAGACAAGTAATGGTAATTAAATGATGTCAAAAATGTTAAGAGTAAATTGTACTGATAGTAAAAATGGTAATTAATTATTAATTTTAGTAAGTAATATCAATTAATAGTATTTAAAAAAATATGAGGTAGTAATATGGACAGAGAAAGTATCAATTCAGCTAATATTTAAGCAAACAATAGTAAATAAGAAAATTACATAAGGTGACTTATGCTTACTAGTAAAATCACATAATGAGGTAGTTGATTATTTAATTACTAAGAGATTGTACTATGAAATTTGAACAATAATGGAGCAAAACATACACTACACTACGTAGGCTTTTAGGTTGGACATTGTTTAGTTATTCTCTGTAAGATTAGTATCCCTGAGAAATCGTGATTGATCATTCTCGTTCGTGATTGTGTACAGTTGACCTACATTTGTTTTCCTAACTAGAATTTTCCCATCCCGTGTGAAGCATTGGTGTATTGTGTCATTATTCTCCCGCTTAAGTTTTCTGACTATACAGGAGGTTCTGACATTTTTTGGTAAGACACTCGTTCATGTATACCTCTTCCTTTACTTTAATAGATGCAGTTATTAAGTCTTTTTTCCTGTCATGTGAGTGGAATCTAAGCATAACACTTTTTCTACCATGGGATCCTAGTAACCTGGCTTTCTTTATTTCTGACTCTGGTACTGTAACTTTTGTTTGGTCCTTTATGATCTGGAGAGTAATTTCTTTACTGTTCATTTGGTTCATATCACTGGGAAAAAGTGGACTGTTAACTATTACTGTGTCCGATAGTTTATCTTGTTCAGTTTTATCTTCTTGGAGAGCAAAGTAGTCACTGAACTGGTTATCCAAGTTGTTCTTCAATTCTTTTACTGCTTCCTCAACCTTTGTATTAAGAGATATTATTTGTTCTGTATGGCTATCTATGACTGTTTGGATGGTCTTGCCATAGTTAGTCATTCCTGGTGTTGATAACTTTTGTTCAAGACTTAGGATTTTGTTATCGAGTTGTGCCATCCTGGTGTCTTGTTTTGTTAGCGTCTCTCGAAGATTCATATTTTCAATAACTAAGGTGGAGATGCATGACTTTAGGGTATCTGGATCGTTGGTCATACCTGAGGGACTACTTGGTAGGTTGAATCTGGGGAAGAGAGGGGTGGATAGGCTGGCGGCAGCCATGTTTTTTGTTATTGTTGTGGTGCTGCCTTGAGCAATGGTGAGAGGGGTGGTAGCTAGGCCAGCGTCGTCCTGGCTACACTTGTTGAATAGTTGATTTTTCGGTGTTTTCTTGCTGGCCTTGGTGCTGTTTCTTCTGAGATTGTGCCTCATAGTACTACAGGAATTGTTGTAGTTAAGAAGAAGTTGTAGTTATACAAAGCTTAGGGTTACATTGTTCGGCTGGCAGTGGGGTGTTGCTTTGAGTTTATAAATAACAAAAAGGCACAATACCATGACTGGAACGATACACAAATAACCCGCACATAAAAGAGAGAAGCTTACGACGACGTTTCGGTCCAACTTGGACCATTGACAAAGTCACACTGACTTTGTGTGACTTTGTCAATGGTCCAAGTCGGACCGAAACGTCGTCGTAAGCTTCTCTCTTTTATGTGCTGGTTATTTGTGTATTGCTTTGAGTTTGAAGGCAATCTTCCTTTGATCTCTATTATTTTCGATTTGTAGGTTTCACTGTTGGTAATCTTTGGTCATTCTGGGTGCTATGTTGGGTAGTGCAGGTTTGCTTGTAACTAGGTCATCATAGGAGCATTGGTGGCTCTGATAGTTGGAGAAAAATACGGAGCTTGGAGGTCGCTGCTGTTGCTGCCGCTGCCACTTCCAACCACCTATGATGGAAAGATGCTTCTTAACGTACACCAAAAATAAAAAAAGATGGATGATAAATAAGGGAGTTCACTTCTCAGCCATTAGCTGCCTCTTTGCAGTATATTTTCTTATGGTTTTTATGGTTGTATGCTCATTTTTTTAGACTGGAGGATATATTACAGAAATAGTCATGATTTTGATTGCTTTCATGATGAAAAGTACCTTTAAATTGAGCTCAAACGTAGCGGAAATGTTCGATTTTTGCCGATGTTCAATGAACTTTGTGTAAGTCAAGTTGGTTAATTTTATTAAGTGTATTCTAACCTAACCACTCAGTAATCCGGCACACTACAGGTCCCAATGGTGGCGGATTTGTGATGGAGGACCTGTAATATGTTTTCCATTCTATCAAATGAGACCAAGAAAACGAGAATACAACCATAAATACTATACGAAAATACGTGTATACCACAAAGTCAGCGTTTTAATCCAAAAACACGGTCAGAGTTTTTTTTTTTTCATTATGCACTGTGTGCTGCAGGATTTTTTTTATATGGTGCACACTGACCACACAGACCTATTCTCTCACGTGTGGGCCTACCAGCTTTCTCCTGCTTGACTTGAAGCTGCTAGAATTTTTGAGTATATATATATCAAACACTGTGGCTTGTAAGATGTATATATATATATATATATATATATTTTTTTCAACAAGTAGGCCGTCTCCCATCGAGGCAGGGTGACCCAAGAAAAAAGAAAGAAAGATCCCCAAAAAGAAAATGCTTTCATCATCATTCAACACTTTCACCACACTCACACATAATCACTGTTTTTGTAGAGGTGCTCAGAATACAACAGTTTAGAAGCATTTACGTATAAAGATACACAACATATCCCTCCAAACTGCCAATATCCCAAACTCCTCCTTTAAAGTGCAGGCATTGTACCTCCCATTTCCAGGACTCAAGTCCGACTATATGAAAATAACCGGTTTTCCTGAATCCCTTCACTAAATATTACCCTGCTCACACTCCAACAGATCGTCAGGTCCCAAGTACCATTCGTCTCCATTCACTCCTATCTAACACGCTCACGCACGCTTGCTGGAAGTCCAAGCCCCTCGCCCACAAAACCTCCTTTACCTCCTCTCTCCAACCCTTTCGAGGACGACCCCTACCTCGCCTTCCTTCCCCTATAGATTTATGTGCTTTCCATGTCATTCTACTTTGATCCATTCTCTCTAAATGACCAAACCAACCCCTCTTCTGCCCTCTGACTAATACTTTTATTAACTCTACACCTTTTCCTAATTTCCACACTCCGAATTTTCTGCATAATATTTACACCACACATTGCCCTTAGACAGGACATCTCCACTGCCTCCAACCGTCTCCTCACTGCTGCATTTACCACCCAAGCTTCACACCCATATAAGAGTGTTGGTACTACTATACTTTCATACATTCCCTTCTTTGCCTCCATAGATAACGTTTTTTGACTCCACATATACCTCAATGCACCACTCACCTTTTTTCCCTCATCAATTCTATGATTAACCTCATCCTTCATAAATCCATCCGCCGACACATCAACTCCCAAGTATCTGAAAACATTCACTTCTTCCATATTCCTCCTCCCCAATTTGATATCCAATTTTTCTTTATCTAAATCATTTGATACCCTCATCACCTTACTCTTTTCTATGTTCACTTTCAACTTTCTACCTTTACACACATTCCCAAACTCATCCACTAACCTTTGCAATTTTTCTTTAGAATCTCCCATAAGCACAGTATCATCAGCAAAAAGTAACTGTGTTAATTCCCATTTTGAATTTGATTCCCCATAATTTAATCCCACCCCTCTCCCGAACACCCTAGCATTTACTTCTTTTACAACCCCATCTATAAATATATTAAACAACCATGGTGACATTACACATCCCTGTCTAAGACCTACTTTTACCGGGAAGTATTCTCCCTCTCTTCTACACACCCTAACCTGAGCTTCACTATCCTCATAAAAACTCTTTACAGCATTTAGTAACTTACCACCTATTCCATATACTTGCAACATCTGCCACATTGCTCCCCTATCCACTCTATCATATGCCTTTTCTAAATCCATAAATGCAATAAAAACTTCCCTACCTTTATCTAAATACTGTTCGCATATATGCTTCAATGTAAACACTTGATCTACACATCCCTTACCCACTCTGAAACCTCCTTGCTCATCCGCAATCCTACATTTTGTCTTACCTCTAATTCTTTCAATTATAACCCTACCGTACACTTTTCCTGGTATACTCAATAAACTTATTCCTCTATAATTTTTACAATCTCTTTTGTCCCCCTTCCCTTTATATAAAGGGACTATACATGCTCTCTGCCAATCCCTAGGTACCTTCCCCTCTTTCATACATTTATTAAACAAAAGTACCAACCACTCCAACACTTTATCCCCCCCTGCTGTTAACAATTCTGTCATGATCCCATCAGTTCCAGCTGCTTTATCCCTTTCATTCTACATAATGCCTCACGCACCTCCCCCACACTTACATTCTGCTCTTCTTCACTCCTAAAAGATGGTATACCTCCCTGACCAGTGCATGAAATTACCGCCTCCCTGTCTTCCTCAACATTTAAAAGTTCCTCAAAATATTCTCGCCATCTATATATGACCAAAACAGTCAAAGGGTTAATAATAATCACTCTTGGGCACATTGTCCTAATTTAGGTTAATATAGACATTTTCATTAATCCATCTATAATATTTTCTTCAGAATTGTATAAGAAACATGTTGCATAGCATATAGCATATAAACATGCAATGTTTATATGCTATCAGGTGGAGAGTAAACATTATGTTTTCTCTGATTCAAGGTTAGAGAAAACTGTGAATCTGGCGTCTCGCCCAGTAACTGCTCTTCGTATGCATTTGTTTACAATTCTCGGCATGAATTATTTATTACTTCTCTCTTTGTTTATGATGGCATCTAAAGGTAGTTGTTAGAAACGATTAAACTCATTGAACATGGTAATACGTACAGTGGAACCTCAAAAATCGAACTTAATCCGTTCCAGGAGCTACAGGTCCTCCATCACAAATCTGGCATCATTGGGACCTGTAGTGTGCCGGATTACTGAGTTTGCCAAATTACAGAGTGGTTAGGTTAGAATACACTTAATAAAATTAACTAACTTGACTTACACAGTTCATTGAACATCGGCAAAAATCGAACATTTCCGCTACTTTGAGCTCAATTTCAAGGTACTTTTCGTCATGAAAGCAATCAAAATCATGTCTATTTCTGCAATATATCTTCCATTCTATCAAATGAGTCCAAAAAATGAGAATACAACCATAAAAACCATACGAAAGTATACTGCAAAGAGGCGGCTAATGGCTGAGAAGTGAACTCCCTTATATATTGTCCCTCTTTTTTTATTTTTGTTGTACGTTAAGAAGCATCTTTCCATCATACATTGCCCAAGTTTCAATAAGATAGCCCAACAAACAACCGAGAAAAAAAATATTTACCAAAAATCATATATGGCAAGCCCAAGCCAGGTACTGGAAATAAGTCACTTTGTCTGACTTTTCTGGGTTATCCCAGGTTCTCTATACATACACTGCTATGTATGATAATCTGTGTAACTGTATTTGTGTATACCTGAATAAACTGATTTACTTCTAGTCTGTCAACTGAGTACAAGAAACTGCCCATTCACTTATTTCAACTTCCCAATAAAGTGGTCAGAAATTGGCAATTTGGGCGATTTCACACAAATTTCAACAGATGCCAATTTCAAAATAGGGTCCAGAATAAACAATGCAGACATTCCTGGCACTAAAATAACATTTTCTCTGTTCATTAGTCACGGCTACAGGCCCCTCTTATATTACTCTTGCTTACCATTTGGAATTTTTATTCACAAAAAAAATAGAAGATTTACTGTTATGCAGACTGCTGCATTTTTGTAATAATTGTATAAATAATGTCAATCCATTCTTGACTCCTTACTGGAATTTAGACTGGCAGGCAGACAGGTATTGTACGGTGACGTCATTTGTTTACTCTTGAGCTTCACTAAAGGATAGAACATTTTCGCTACTGAGAGCGGAATTTCAAGGTACTTTTCGTCATGAAAGCAATCAAAATCATATCTATTTCTGTAATATATCTTTCATTCTATCAAATGAGACCGAAAAAATGAGAATATAACCATAACAACCATACACAAATATACTGCTAAGCGGCCACTAATGGCTGAGAAGTGAACTCCGCTATTTATAGTCTGATTTCTTTCATTTTTGGTGTACGTGAAGAAGTATCTTTCCATCATACATTGCCCAAGTTTGAATAAGATAACCCAACAAACAACTGAGAAAATAATAATATCTTTACTACACGTACATGTACAAGGTATACAGGCCTATCTGACATCAGTGACATACTACTGTATAGAAAGGCACTTGGTATGCTGAGTATTTCAAGAAAATTAGGTCAGTGTCCCAGGATAACACCCACACTAGTCGACTAACACCCAGGTACCCATTTACTGATGGGTAAACATAGACAACAGGTGTAAAGAAACACGCCTAATGTTTCTACCCTGGCTGGGAATCGAATATTTACCAAAAATCATATATGGCTAACCCAAGCCAGGTACTAAAAATAAGCCACGTTGACTTTTTTGGGGTTATCCTAGGTTCTCTACACATATGCTGCTATGTGTGATAATCTATAGAGAGAAAATAACTTTTTTGTTACATGTTTATGGTGGAGTACGAGTGTATATCATAGTTAGCCCTGTGCTATATTCCGTTTTCTCTAATATAAGCCCCCAAGACAAGGATAGGAGAATGGTATTTGTTTACCATATCCTCTTCGTAACTCTGTCGAACTCCTCGGTGTTATGCCAAATACAGTGGACCCCCGCATACCGTACAATCCGCATACCACTCGCTTTTTTCACAAAAATTTTGCCTCGCATACCGCCCAAAAACCCGCTCACCGCTCTTCGTCCAAGATGCGCCCAATGTGCGCCCTCAGCCAGCCTCACATGTTCCGCCGGTGGCATTGTTTACCAGCCAGCCTCCGCGGTAACATCCAAGCATACAATCGGAATATTTCGTATTATTACAGTGTTTTCGGTGCTTTATCTGGAAAATAAGTGACCATGGGCCCCAAGAAAGCTTCTAGTGCCAACCCTACAGGAATAAGGGTGAGAATTACTATAGAGATGAAGAAAGAGATCATTGATAAGTATGAAAGTGGAGTGCGTGTCGCCGACCTGGTCAGGTTGTACAAGAAACCCAAATCAACCATCGCTACTATTGTGGGCAACAGAAAGGCAATCAAGGAAGCTGTTCTTGCCAAAGGTTTAACTGTGTTTTCGAAACAGAGATCGCAAGTGATGGAAGATGTTGAGAGACTCTTATTGGTGTGGATAAATGAAAAACAGCTAGCAGGAGATAGCGTCTCTCAAGCGATCATAAGCGAAAAGGCTAGGAAGTTGCATGAGGATTTAATTAAAAAAATGCCTGCAACTAGTGATGAAGTGAGTGAATTTAAGGCCAGCAAAGGTTGGTTTGAGAGATTTAAGAAGCGTAGTGGCATACATAGTGTGATAAGGCATGGTGAGGCTGCCAGTTCGGACCACAAAGCAGCTGAAAAATATGTGCAGGAATTCAAGAAGTACATAGACAGTGAAGGACTGAAACCTGAACAAGTGTTTAATTGTGATGAAACAGGCCTGTTTTGGAAGAAAATGCCAAGCAGGACCTACATTACTGGGGAGGAAAAGGCACTCCCAGGACATAAGCCTATGAAAGACAGGCTTACTTTGTTGATGTGTTCCAATGCTACTGGTGATTGCAAAGTGAAGCCTTTATTAGTGTATCACTCTGAAACTCCCAGACCGTTCAGGCAAAAGAATGTCCTCAAGCAGAATTTGTGTGTGCTGTGGAGGGCAAACAGTAAGGCATGGGTCACTAGGGACTTTTTCTATGACTGGTTACACCATGCATTTGCCCCCAATGTGAAAGATTACCTAACTGAAAAGAAATTAGAACTTAAGTGCCTCCTGGTGTTAGACAATGCCCCTGGTCATCCTACAGACGTGGCAGAGCGACTTTATGGGGACATGAAATTCATTAAGGTGAAGTTTTTGCCTCCTAATACCACTCCTCTCCTGCAGCCCATGGACCAGCAGGTTATTGCAAACTTCAAAAAACTGTACACAAAAGCTCTGTTTGAAAGGTGCTTTGTAGTGACCTCAGAAACTCAACTGACTCCAAGAGAGTTTTGGAGAGAGCACTTTAATAACCTCAATTGTGTAAACCTTATAGGTAAGGCTTGGGAGGGAGTGACTAAGAAGACCTTGAACTCTGCTTGGAAGAAACTGTGGCCAGAATGTGTAGACAAAAGGGATTTTGAAGGGTTTGAGGCTAACCCTGAGAGGATTATGCCAGTTGAGGAATCCATTGTAGCATTGGAAAAGTCCTTGGGGTTGGAGGTTAGTGGGGATGATGTGGAAGAGTTGGTGGAGGAGGACAATGAAGAACTAACCACTGATTAGCTGATAGATCAACTTCAACAGCAAGAGGCCAGACCTGAGGAAACTGGTTCAGAGGAGGGGAGAGAGAAATTGAAGAAGTTGCCTACTACAAAGATTAAGGAAATCTGTGCAATGTGGCTGAAAGTGCAAACCTTTATGGATGAGAATCACCCTCACACAGCTATTGCAAGCCGTGCTGGTGATTATTACACTGACAATGTTGTGAAACACTTTAGGGAAGTCATAAAGGAACGAGAGGTACAGGCCACTATGGACAGATATGTTGTGCGAAAGAAGTCCAGTGACTCTGAAGCTGGTCCTAGTGGCATTAAAAGAAGAAGGGAAGTAACCCCAGAAAAGGACTCGACACCTCAAGTCTTAATGGAAGGGGATTCCCCTTCTAAACACTAACACTCTCTCTCCCCTCCTCCCATCCCATCAATCATCACCAGATCTTCAATAAAATTAAGTGTCATGTAATTGTGCATGCCTTTTTCAGTTTGTGTGTATTAAAATTAACATTTCATGTGGTAAAAAAAAATTTTTTTCAGACTTTTGGGTGTCTTGCACGGATTAATTTGATTTCCATTATTTCTTATGGGGAAAATTCATTCGCATACCGAACATTTCGCATAACAACCAGCCCTCTTGCACGGATTAAAGTCGCTATGCGGGGGTCCACTGTATTATTCATTCTGGAGTATTTAACATGTTTTATGTTATTTATATTGTTTATGTCATATTAGATCAGTTGTGATAGGCAAATAAGCTGTAGTGTTGATATTAGCGTAATAATAAAGCATATTCTCCTGCATCACGAGACTGAGCTCATGGCAACCGACAGTGGCTTCAAAGCCACTTTAATGGATAATGCACTGTGTAGGTGCTTTACATAATGAGAAGCATTTCTTTTATTCATTGGATCCATGGCTAGGGCTAAAAGCAAGCAGGTTAAAACAATAAATGGAGAAAAAGAAATTTGAATGACTTGTGCAGCAAGTAGCGCCAGCAAGCAGTACCAGCAGGTTGGTGTGGCGACCCTGGAAATTTGAAATTATGCTAGCCAAAATTAGTGCCGAATAACTGAAGGAACCGAATAACTGCTTGCCCGATTTGTGATGGCGGACCTGTAGTTCTAAATTCGAAAAGTCTGAAATTCGTAGCAATATTTCCCATAAGAAATAATGGAAATACAATTAATCCGTTCCAGAAACCCAAAAATATTCACACAAAAAATACATTTTATAGAGATTAATTACAGTTTTACGTACAACAAATACTATAGTTTTTAATTATGTATAGTAATACATATAAAATAACATTTTTACTTACCTTTATTGAAGATTGGTGATGGCATCTGGAAGATAGGGAGGAGGAGAGAGGGAGTTGGGGTTAGTGTTTGGAAGGAGAATCCCCCTCCATGAGGACTTCAGGTAAAGCCCTCTCTGGGGTTACTTCCCTTCTCTGTCTTTTAATGCCACTAGGACCAGCTTGAGAGTCACTGGACCCCTGTCTCACAAAATAACTGTCCACAGTCCTCTGTTTCTGGCGCCTCTTTAACATTTCCTTAAAATGGGACATGGTTCTGTCACTGAACTTGTTGCAAAGATGGCTTGTTTCAGCTTGCTCAGGGTGGTACTTCTGCACAAACATTTGGACATCATTCCACTTGGCACAAATCTCCTTAATCTTTGAAGAAGGCACCTCGTCCACTCCCTATATTAACACCTTTCGCAACATCAGCTTCCTTGATTTGTTCTTTCTTTGACAGGATAGAACCGATGGTCGACTTGTTTTTCCCATACATCCTGGCAAGCTCAACAAGTCTCACACCACTCTCATACTTCTGTATTATTTCCTTCTTCACATTTATGGTGTTTCTCACTTTCTTTACCACAGGGGTACCACTAGCAAGTTTCTTTGGGCCCATGGCAGCTTATTTCACAGTCCCACAAGCACTAAACACAACGAAATAATCGTAAAATGCATGAATGAGAGCGCAGGTTAGTGTTCACTCAAGCATAAACAAAGCTAGACTGCTCACGGCGCCTGCGCGGGGACGCAGACAGAGCGGGCGGCAGACAGGTCCCATACCTGGCGGTCCGAAAATAGGGGCGCATTCGATAATAGGGACACAGTTTGTCCGAAAAAATGTTCCTATTTTCGGAACGTTCGATATGTGATGCGTTCGATTTTTGAGGTTCCACTGTAATATGGCAGAAGGGAGAGGGAGTTGGGGATTCCTAACTCCCTCTCTGCTTCTGCCTTCATCAATATGCCAAGAAGTCTTCAATAAAGGTATGCAATGTTCATTTATCATTAAAATATGTGCTTTATATTTATTTCTCATTGTTTTCTGTATATAAAACTATAGTTAATCTCTAAAAAATGTATTTTTTTTTTATATTTTTGGGTGTCTGAAACAGATTAATTGGATTTACATTTTGATTTTCGGCCTTTTTGGATTTAGGCCAACCCTCTGGAGCCAATTACGGCCGATAACCGAGTGTCCACTGTATTTGTAATCAGAAATTTTAAGTATTAACACTAGTTTAACAGGTTTTATGACAAATTTAATTTCTCAAAATATTTTTCTTTTTTCTATGTTATAAAAATCTACATGTTTGTTTAACATATAAAATAATGCATATAATATAAAATATTAAGTTTATTGAACTGACATAATTACCCTTTACATTTTTAGAATGGCCAAAGAAGGAAGATACGATCTTCTTCGATCCAAGCAGAAGATAATGTACAAACTTTTTCTTCCTCGACACCAAGACCAACAAACTTAAGAGAGCGTATCAGTAACCAAGAAACAATATTAGAGTTATGTAGACTGAAAGAGTTAAGAAGGTCTGGCTGGACAGGTGACCATTTGGCAGTAACTTTGCCCTTGATCGGAGAATATTGCAGTCATGACCACCGATCTCTTTTGAAGAAAGAGATAGAACATATGAAAAATATGTACAGCCTCTCCTCACTTAATGATGGAGTTTTGTTCCTAAGACCATGTTGGTAAACAAATTCGTCGCTAAGTTAGGAACATACTATAATGGTAGTGGGTTTGTGCCAACCATCTTTGATATTGTTTTAATATCACCTTTGCACCATTGATAACATTTCTGATATATTTTTAAATGTTTATACAGTAGTGCACTATGTATTCTAATAAACAGAATAAAGGAAATCAGCTCTTATATACATTATTTACGTATGCACACAGGTCAGAGAGCCTGTCGTAAGCAAGGACGTCGCTAAGTGAGGAGAGGCTGTACGTACTTATGTTCTTGTATCCATTAGCAAAGAAACAGTGGCAAGTGTGACAAGGACAACAGAGCAAAGAAAGTAGGAGAATAAAATTTTTGGAAAAAATTAGTGTGATAATGAGGATAATGCTGAAGTCATTCTCATGGGCCTAAAGTCAAGAGGATGAGAAATAAAAACATCAGAACTTACGTGATGTGACAGTTATCAACTTAAGTGTTAAGAATCGCTTGACTGGACTTGCAACAGATTAAAATGTGCTGATATTTAGGTATCACCCATCTATAACACTGGATAACAAGTTTACTACTGAGATAAAAGTGTGGCCTTTTGATTGATTCAAATCTGCAGAGTTTGACTCTGAAAACTGAATTAAAGTAACTAAGGATCTTTGTTACTAAAATTGGAATAAATTTTTTTATGTTATTTTGAACATTCTTGATTACCTGGCAACAGCTGAACAGGATGTGCATATGTTTATTGTACAGTGTGTTATATGTTTTAATAAAAAATACATATTTTTTTCAAAATTCCCTCATATTTTGAGTTTTACTGACTAGCTGTCAGCAATTGAACATCGTGTACCTATCTCACTCGTGAAGTGTTTTTGAATAATTACCCATTCAGGGAGTATGCTTGGTGCAGTGAAGGGGCTCTTCATCCAGGAAATTAGGTAACTTTTTTTATCCCCTTCCTCAATGGACTCTAAATACCCCCTTCCTCCCTCTCCATTTAGCATCCTGATTGGGAAAATTACCACCTTTTGAGCAGCGCTTCATGACCCTTATCAGTTTAGCGCCTACTTTGATTATAATAATAATACCACCACCTTGTGAAAGTCACTTCTTATGCAGAAGGAAAAGAGATCATTGTCAGCTCCTTTCTGAAGTGGTAGTCTGGGGGCATGCTGGGTGACCCTCCAGTGTCCCTGGAGGATAGTCTTGTATGTCCTTAGATGACAGAATTATTACCAGACACTGTCTTTCAGACTTGGAGAGCTATGGCCAAAAGGGTATGGCTTCTGGCATTTCTGATCTCCCACTTCTATTATTGGTTGAGTCTATCTCAGTCAGTTCTAGAGGTGCCATCTTGGTGTGCTGTGGATCCTGGTATGTAGATTAGGGTTGAGGGGAGTTTCCAAGGAGCAACAGCACTGCCTGCCACGTCAATGGTGATTGTGGTTCATGGGTCAGAATATTGATTTCTTTTATATATAAAAAATTTATATATTTTGTTGTAAAGGGAGGAGAGAGGGACAGAGCTGTCACTTTCTCCTCCCTTTTCAACCAAAAAAACTGTTATACTCTGGTCCCTTGATCCCTGTGGCATCCTCCTCAGACCACAGCATACCCACAGAACTCTTTCAGAATCTAGAATCACTTTAGGGCAACCACTCAATGCCTGAACCAAATACTGATGTTTTGCCTGTCTTCTAGTTCTGTTCCCTGCACAACCATGACTGTAGACCCAACCTCACCCATGACTCAATGACTATTTGCAGAACATCTGAGTGTCAAAGAGCAGAAAGACTAAGCCTACCAGATTTTTTTTTTTTTCAACAAGTCGGCCGTCTCCCACCGAGGCAGGGTGACCCAAAAAAGAAAGAAAATCCCCAAAAAGAAAATGCTTTCATCATCATTCAACACTTTCACCACACTCACACATAATCACTGTTTTTGCAGAGGTGCTCAGAATACAACAGTTTAGAAGCATATATGTATAAAGATACACAACATATCCCTCCAAACTGCCAATATCCCAAACCCCTCCTTTAAAGTACAGGCATTGTACTTCCTATTTCCAGGACTCAAGTCCGACTATATGAAAATAACCGGTTTCCCTGAATCCCTTCACTAAATATTACCCTGCTCACACTCCAACAGATCGTCATGTCCTAAGTACCATTCGTCTCCATTCACTCCTATCTAACACGCTCACGCACGCTTGCTGGAAGTCCAAGCTCCTTGCCCACAAAACCTCCTTTACCCCCTCTCTCCAACCCTTTCGAGGACGACCCCTACCTCGCCTTCCTTCCCCTATAGATTTATATGCTTTCTATGTCATTCTACTTTCATCCATTCTCTCTAAATGACCAAACCACCTCAACCCCTCTTCTACCCTCTGACTAATACTTTTATTAACTCCACACCTTTTCCTAATTTCCACACTCCGAATTTTCTGCATAATATTTACACCACACATTGCCCTTAGACAGGACATCTCCACTGCCTCCAACCGTCTCCTCGCTGCTGCATTTACCACCCAAGCTTCACATCCATATAAGTGTGTTGGTACTACTATACTTTCATACATTCCCTTCTTTGCCTCCATAGATAACGTTTTTTGACTCCACATATACCTCAATGCACCACTCACCTTTTTTCCCTCATCAATTCTATGATTAACCTCATCCTTCATAAATCCATCCGCCGACACGTCAACTCCCAAGTATCTGAAAACATTCACTTCTTCCATACTCCTCGTCCCCAATTTGATATCCAATTTTTCTTTATCTAAATCATTTGATACCGTCAAGAAATGAATAATGCAGATGCAACAATTATACTCTAAGAAAGCCATGACTTGGTAGTCTCTCCCAATGTCAAACCTTTTCCCACACACATCAGTGGATGCAGTTTTATTTTTATGCAACCAACAAATCCAGAGGCACTGACTAAATAACCAAATTGTTGCACAAGATAACTTGACCTATGGTGAGCTAGTTATCAGTTTCCTTTCTTTACGTAACTGGATATGCATCTTTACAGCAGCCTAAATCACCTTCATTCCTTTGGCATGACCCCAGTGACAATTCATCAGCACTCAACCTTTAATTCCTGCCAGAAAATGGTGGTCATCTCTCACTCTGTTGTCCAGCAAGACTTTGTAGACTGCTTTCCTGATGTACAACAACAACAATCAAAACTGCAACATCTCTGAATTACTTGTATTGATACCTATGTCTGCCTTGCTTACAGATGAACAAAGTACCTAATGAACCTCAGTAAACTGACATATGATGGCCACAGCCTTTCCCCTCTCAGTAAATATAGCTTGATCTTTGCAAAAACTCAATTTGCATGAAAGGGCCTAAAATGTGGAACACTACCTGATAACTCTTCCCTCTCTGACAGCTGCTTCGAAGCTATTAAAAAACATTTACTTTCCCTAATAAGATCCTATCAACAATTAATTATCCTGAACAATATTTTCAACCTGTATTGCAATCCTGTATGACCTTTGTGGGTTTAGCAATTAGTTTTGATTATAATAAAAATTCAAACTGTATTGTCCTTGTCTACCATTCATCACATGTACCTAGTTTCTTCCTAAATATATCTAATTAAACTTTTTTATTGAATTGCTAAATACCTCCAATATGTTAAAAACTATGCATTCTTATTCTCATATATTGGTAATCATAATTTAGCTTTACCTAGGTAGTAGGCTGGTAAACAGCAACCGCCCAGGGAGGTACTACCATCCTGCCAAGTGAATGTAAAACGGAAGCCTGAAACGGAAGCCTGTCTTTTTTTCTGTCTCATAAACATGTGAGATTTCAGGTACTACTTGCTACTTTACTTACACTTAGGTCACCCTACACATGTACAAGCAGATATATACACACCCCTCTGGGTTTTCTTCTATATTCTTACTAGTTGTTCTTTTTTTTATTTCCACTTATCTCCAAGGGAAGTGAGACAGAATTCTTCCTCTGTAAGCCATGTGTGTTGTAAGAAGCGACTAAAATGCCGAGAGCAAGTGGCTAGTAACCCCCTTCTGTATATATTACTAAATTTAATAGGAGAAACTTACGTTTTTCCTTTAGGGCCACCCTACGTCGGTGGGATATGGCCGATTTGTTGAAAGAAGATTTAGTTTTAATTAAGGCTGCCCAAAATGATATGCATATCAAGGGGCTTCCTGTAAAGCAGCAATATATGTCAATCATCCTAATTATATAATTAATTGTATTCCACTTTATAAAAATAATTTGTAGGAGCCAAAATTTACACCACAATATTGCTGCAACTGTTGGAGCCTTGGCCACCTGCCAAATTTTGCAAGTCCCAGGCAGAATGCCCCATCTGTAAGAACATGAGCCATAATGACTTCGATTGGAATTGCATTCCTTCCTTCCTTCCTTAATTGTAACTAAAGTGCACCTCTTATACTCTTGCCCCTGTTGTGTCATCCTCCAGGTAAGAGAAATCCGGTCTTAGAGACGAAGAGGGTTTTTATCAACATGCTACTTACAGGAGCATCTGCCTTGCATCCATGCTTGAATTTCCCTAAAAAATGCACATACCCAGTAGTGCCTCCCTGTAATTTTCACCTGTTTCTCACCTTTGCACAATTCTTACAGATGAAATCCCTACCTTTTCACCATCCACTATCCACACTAGGTAACATCTTACACAGCTCACAGCAACTACTCTCTCAACATTTGCCTCTCGACCCCAAAGAGTTTTAAAACCCATCACCTGGAGACCACACAACACTTCTATTTCTTTACAAACTGTGACTACTACTAACCACCACTGCAGACTCTTAATTTTTATCTTTGTTACAACTAATGAAGAAATACATGCTTCCCCACACCCTTCCTATTTTCCCTCATAATCACAATGAACCTTCTTCCCTATTTGCAAGCTGATGTACTGATACAGTCCCATTCCACAAAGGTGGCAGTAAAGCAATTGCAAAGAATTACAAATGGGTAGCATTAACATCCCACATCATAAAATTCTTTGAAAGGGTTCTGAGAAGCAAGATTACCGCCCACTTACATACCCATCAGTTACACAACCCAGGGCAGCATGGGTTTAGAACAGGTTGCTCCTGCCTCTCACAACTACTGGACTACTATAACAAGGTCTTCAGTGCACTGGACGACAAACAAAATGCAGATGTATACACAGACTGCAAAAGTCTTTGACATGTGCGATCACAAAATCTGTGATAAAGGAATAACAGGAAAAGTGGGTAGATGGATCTATAACTTCCTAACAAATAGAACACAGAGTAATAGTAAACAGACAAATTGGCTAAAGTGAAAAGCTATGTTCCACAAGGTACAGTACTCACTCCCATGTATGAAAGACAATTCACTTAAACCACAACATAATTATTGGTACAGACATGTATGCACAGGGCTCCTGACCAGCAGAAGGTTTACCTGGAGAGAGTTCTGGGGGTCAACGCCCCCGCGGCCCGGTCTGTGACCAGGCCTCCTGGTGGATCAGCCTGATCAACCAGGCTGTTACTGCTGGCTGCACGCATACCAACGTACAAGCCACAGCCCGGCTGGTCAGGAACCGACTTTAGGTGCTTGTCCAGTGCCAGCTTGAAGACTGCCAGGGGTCTGTTGGTAATCCCCCTTATTTATGCTGGGAGGCAGTTGAACAGTCTCGGGCCCCTGACACTTATTGTATGGTCTCTTAACGTGCTAGTGACACCCCTGCTTTTCATTGGGGGGATGTTGCATCGTCTGCCAAGTCTTTTGCTTTCGTAGTGAGTGATTTTCTTGTGCAAGTTCGGTACTAGTCCCTCAAGGATTTTCCAGGTGTATATAATCATGTATCTCTCCCGCCTGCATTCCAGGGAATACAGGTTTAGGAACCTCAAGCGCTCCCAGTAATTGAGGTGTTTTATCTCCATTATGCGTGCCATGAAGGTTCTCTGTACATTTTCTAGGTCAGCAATTCAACCTGCCTTGAAAGGTGCTGTTAGTGTGCAGCAATATTCCAGCCTAGATAGAACAAGTGACCTGAAGAGTGTCATCATGGGCTTGGCCTCCCTAGTTTTGAAGGTTCTCATTATCCATCCTGTCATTTTTCTAGCAGATGCAATTGATACAATGTTATGGTCCTTGAAGGTGAGATCCTCTGACATGATCACTCCTAGGTCTTTGACGTTGGTGTTTCGCTCCATTTTGTGACCAGAATTTGTTTTGTACTCTGATGAAGATTTAATTTCCTCGTGTTTACCATATCTGAGTAATTGAAATTTCTCATCGTTGAACTTCATATTGTTTTCTGCAGCCCACTGAAAGATTTGGTTGATGTCCGCCTGGAGCCTTGCAGTGTCTGCAATGGAAGACACTGTCATGCAGATTCGGGTGTCATCTGCAAAGGAAGACACGGTGCTGTGGCTGACATCCTTGTCTATGTCGGATATGAGGATGAGGAACAAGATGGGAGCGAGTACTGTGCCTTGTGGAACAGAGCTTTTCACCGTAGCTGCCTCGGACTTTACTCTGTTGACAACTACTCTCTGTGTTCTGTTAGTGAGGAAATTATAGATCCATCGACCGACTTTTCCTGTTATTCCTTTAGCACGCATTTTGTGCGCTATTACGCCATGGTCACACTTGTCGAAGGCTTTTGCAAAGTCTGTATATATTACATCTGCATTCTTTTTGTCTTCTAGTGCATCTAGGACCTTGTCGTAGTGATCCAATAGTTGAGACAGACAGGAGCGACCTGTTCTAAACCCATGTTGCCCTGGGTTGTGTAACTGATGGGTTTCTAGATGGGTGGTGATCTTGCTTCTTAGGACCCTTTCAAAGATTTTTATGATATGGGATGTTAGTGCTATCGGTCTGTAGTTCTTTGCTGTTGCTTTACTGCCCCCTTTGTGGAGTGGGGCTATGTCTGTTGTTTTTAGTAACTGTGGGACGACCCCCGTGTCCATGCTCCCTCTCCATAGGATGGAAAAGGCTCGTGATAGGGGCTTCTTGCAGTTTTTGATGAACACGGAGTTCCATGAGTCCGGCCCTGGGCAGAGTGCATGGGCATGTCATTTATCGCCTGTTCGAAGTCATTTGGAGTCAGGATAACATCGGATAGGCTTGTGACCAGTTATGAATGTGCCTTCACAAAATTCAACTTCAATAACAAAAACACAGTGGATCAAGTTGACCATGTCCTAAATGAAACAAGCTAGGAAGATGTACTAAACAACATGGATGGATCCAAACTTTTGCCTAGAAAGAATTAACTCTGTGGCACTTGAGGTATACTCAAGGCACATTCCTTTCAGAAAAAGGAGAAGATGCAAACTTGAGAGAGATGCTCCCTATACAGGCAAAGACAAAAGATCACAGACCTGGGGAAAGGGGCCAGTATATCTGAAATACAAAGGGAGGCACTGGTCAGAGAAATAGCGAATATTGAACTAAGCTTAAGGAATCAAACAGGAGACAAGGATCTCAGGAAGAATTTAAAGCCATCACTGAAATTGGAAAAAAAAAAAAAAAAATTTATGATAAACCTAAGGCCAAAACAACATCCAGTATTGGATCCCTGCTTAGATGACATGGGACTTAGATGACAGCAAAGAAATGAGTGAGATGCTGAAGTCCCAGTAAGACTCAGTGTTTAGTGAGCTGTTAACAGGACTGAGAGTCGAAAATCTAAACAAATTTTTTTATTACAGACTCAAAATCTGGTCAATTAAAAAATCTCTGATATTATCCTAATACCACAAAACTTTGAAAAGGCAATAATGACATGCCCATGCACTCGGCCCCAGGCCCAGACTCACAAAACTCCGTGTTTATTAAGGAAAGCATGAAGCCTCTTTCACATGCCTTCTGCATTCTGTGGAGAGAGACCCCTCAAGGGAGGTTCCTTGATGCTGGTGAGGGGCTCTTGATTTAGGGAATTGGATCTGTGCTCCAGTTCTCTGAATTGAGCCTGAATACCTTCCAACCCCCCTCCCCCTCCCCCATGATTATAATTATATATTATGTGGAGAGGGAGCATGGACACTGGGGTCATCCCACAGTCACTATAAACATCAAACATAGCCCCACTCCACAAAGGTGAACAGTAAAACAATTGCAAAGAATTACAGACCTATAGCACTAATGCCCCATATCAAAAAATTTTGAAAGGGTCCTAAGAAGCAAGATCATCACCCACCAAGATATCCATCAGTTGCACAACCCAGGGCAACATGGGTTAAGAGGAGGCCACTCCTGCCTGCCCCAACTAGTGGACCATTATGACAAGGTCATAGAGTCACTGGAGGATGAATAAAATACAGATGTAGTATACACAGACTTCGTGAATACCTACAAGTGAAACCTATGGTGTAATAATGCACAAAATGTGTGACAAAGAAATAAGAGGAAAAGTTGGTAGATGGATCTACAGATTTCTAACAAATAGAACACAAAGGGTAATACAGGTTGGCCATCTCTAATCCGGCAATCAGTTAACCGGTTCCATCAGTAATGTGGCATTAATTTCAGCTAGCATAATTTCAAGTTTCGTCATTATACTGACTCAAATTTCATCATTATACTGACTCAGAAATTGTGCAGATGGTTGTAAATCCACAGCAGCAAGCCAGTGGAGGAGAAAGCAGTGATGAAAATGAGGAAGATGTAGCAGAGTCTCTATTGATAGGTAATTAAGTGTATTCTAACCTAACCACTCGGTAATCCGGCAAACTCACTAATCCGGCACACTACAGGTCCCAATGATGCCGGATTAGTGATGGCTAACCTGCAGTAAACAGACTGAAGTGAAGCAGCCACAATGAAAAGCTCTGTTGCAC
The DNA here is from genome assembly GCF_038502225.1 of Cherax quadricarinatus. NCBI lineage: Eukaryota > Metazoa > Arthropoda > Malacostraca > Decapoda > Parastacidae > Cherax > Cherax quadricarinatus. The sequence continues at coordinate 11,891,817 of NC_091346.1, read as the reverse complement.
AAAGCACATACTTGCCCACATCCTGTTCCTTATCCTCATGTCATACATAGACAGAGATTTAGGCCACAGCACAGTGTCTTCCTTGGCGGATGACACCTGAATTTGCACGAAAGTGTCCTCCATCAATGACACTGAAAGACTCCAAGCGGACATCAACCAAATCTTTACATTTATTTATTTATTTATTTATTTATTTATAATTTGAGCACACATACAGAGGTACAAAAAAAATACAGATAAGAGCAGCATGCCAAAGCCACTTATACTATGCATAGCATTACGGGCTGGCTTAAAATTAACTTAAGATTAACTAAGCAATGATGAAATCAGTGAAAAACATTAATGTAAACTGATTACTATAAAGCACAATTGAGTATTACAAAGACAGGTCATATGGTTGCATGCATTGTTGTAAATTCAGTAGAATGGAGTATTCTGTTAGGTAGCGTATTTAAAAAATAATAAAGTTAGATTGGATTTTAGGTTTAACATTTATGTGATATAATTGTGAGAAACATTTAAGATATACAATTTATAAGGTTCAGTTATTCAGTATTTATTTGGTTTTGGGTGAGTAAGTGATCTTTGAGAAGAGACTTGAATTTATAAACAGGTAGTGTTTCTTTTATATTTACAGGTAATGAATTCCAGATTTTAGGGCCTTTTATGTGCATTGAGTTTTTGCATAGCGTGAGATGGACACGAGGAATATCAAAGAGTGATCTGTGCCTTGTGTTATGGTCATGTGTTCTGTTGAGGTTGGCAAGGAGATGTTTGAGGGGAGGGTTAATATCAGAGTTGAGTGTTCTATGTATGTAATAGGTGCAGTAATAAGTATGGATGTTTTGTATGGTGAGTAGGTTGAGTGTATTGAATATTGGTGGAGTGTGCTGCCTGTAGTGAGAATTTGTTATCATTCTAACTGCAGCCTTTTGTTGGGTAATTAGTGGTCTGAGATGGTTACTTGTTGTTGAGCCCCATGCACAAATTCCATAGGTGAGATAGGGGTAAATAAGAGAGTGATATAGGGCCAGGAGGGCTGACTGTGGAGCATAGTACCGTATCTTCGATAGTATGCCTACAGTCTTGGAAATTTTCTTAGAAATTTGTTGTATATGTGTATGAAATTTGAGTCTATTATCAAGGTGGATTCCTAAGAATTTTCCCTCTGTTAGCTTTGTGATAGGTGATCCGTTTATCATTATGTTAAGAGGGACATCTGTAGCTCTGTTACCAAACTGAATGAAGTAGGTTTTGTCAATGTTTAGTGTAAGTTTGTTAGTACTCATCCAGGTAGATATTTTCTGTAATTCGGTATTTACAGTATTGGCTAGCGTGACTGGGCTCGGGTGGGAGAAGACGTATGTTGTGTCATCAGCAAATAGTGTGGGTTTGAGTAATTGCGAAGCATTTGGTAGGTCATTTATGTATAGGAGAAAGAGAAGAGGGCCAAGGACACTTCCCTGTGGGACACCAACTGTAATTGGTTGTGCAGGAGAGTTTGCCCCATTTGCGTACACATATTGGCTTCTGTTGCTGAGGTATGACTTGAGGTAGTTGAGGGAGTGCCCTCTTATACCATAGTGTGACAATTTTACGTGGAGCAAGTCATGGTCAACTGTATCAAAAGCTTTACGTAAGTCAATGAAGATCCCCAGTGGGACTTCTTTTTTCTCTATTGCAGTGTATATATGTTCTAGCATGTGTATAATAGCATCATTAGTATTTTTATTAGGCCTGAATCCAAATTGGCAGGGGTTGAGTATGTTTTGGGAGATAAGGTAGGAGTAGATTCGTTTATGAATTAATTTTTCGAAGATTTTTGAGAGAGGGTGTAAGTTGGATATTGGCCTATAGTTATTCAACTCTGTTTGGTCTCCTCCTTTGTGGATCGGGGTGACCCTTGCAGAAAACAATATAAAGTTCAATGAAGAGAAATTTCAATTGCTCTGATATTGAAAACTCCATAAAATTAAAAGTGTATACAAGTAAAAAACAAATTCCAATTATACAATAGAGACAAAAACCAATGTGAAGGACCTGGAGTAATAATGTCAGAGGATCTAATATTCAAAGATCACAACAATGCAACTACCACATGTTAGGAAAATGACAGGATGGATAATGAGAAGCTTCAAAACTAGGGCTGCCAAGCCCATCTTCATTCTCTTCAGATCACTTGTTCTCTCTGCTGGAACAATGCTGCACATTAATGGCCCCTTTCAAAGCAGGCAAATTTGCAGACCTGGAGAATGTACAGAGAACTTTCATGACATGTATAAATAAGGCAAAGCACCTAAATTACTGGGAACAGTTAAAGTTCCTCGATTTACACTCCCTGGAACATAGGCAAGAAAGATACATGATAATATACACTTGGAAAATCCTAGAGGGACTAGTCCCAAAATTTTAAACAAAAATCACTCCCTACGAAAGCAAAAGGCTCGGCAGGAGATGCAACATTCCCCCAGCGAAAAGCAGGGGCACCACGAGTACGCTAAGAGACAACACAGTAAGTGTCAGCGACCCAAGATTGTTCAACTGCCTCCCAGCATACATAAGGTGGATTACCAATAGACCTCTGGCTATCTTCAAGAAAGCACTGGACAGGCACCTAAAGTCAGTACCTGACCAGCCAGGCTGTGGCTTCTACACTGGTTTGCATGCAGCAAACAATAACAGCCTGGTTGATCAAGCTGTGCTGCATGGGCATTGATCCCAGGAACCCCCTCCAGGTTTACTCCAGGTATGCTTTTCCTCACCCTCATGTCTGACATAGAGATTAAGCCACAGCACCGTGTCCTCTGTTGACGATACCAGAATTTACATGACAGTGTCATTCATAGAGTACTCTACAAATCTCCGAGCAAACATTAACCAAGTACAGTGGACCCCCGGTTAACGATTTTAATCCGTGCAAGAGGGCTCATCGTTATGCGAAATAATCGTTATGCGAATTAATTTTCCCCATAAGAAATAATGGAAATAAAATTAATCCGTGCAAGACGCCCAAAAGTATGAAAAAAAATTTTTTTTACCACATGAAATGTTAATTTTAATACACACAAACTGAAAAAGGCATGCACAATTACATGACACTTACTTTTATTGAAGATCTGGTGATGATTGATGGGATGGGAGGAGGGGAGAGCATTATCTTCTTACTGTTTAGAAGGGGAATCCCCTTCCATTAGGACTTGAGGTAGCAAGTCCTTTTCTGGGGTTACTTCCCTTCTTCTTTTAATGCCACTAGGACCAGCTTCAGAGTCACTGGACCTCTGTCGCACAACAAATCTGTCCATAGAGCTCTGTACCTCCCGTTTCTTCAAGACTTTCCTAAAATGGGCCATAACATTGTCATTGAAATAGTCACAAGCACGGCTTGCAACAGCTGTGTCAGGGTGATTTTCATCTATAAAGGTTTGCAGTTCAAACCACTCTGCACACATTTCCTTAATCTTTGAAGTAGGCACAATGGATTCCACAACTGGCATAGGCTTCTCAGGGTTAGCCCCAAACCCTTCAAAATCTTTCTTAATTTCCATACTAATTCTCACCCTTTTTACCACAGGGTTGGCACTAGAAGCTTTCTTGGGGCCCATGGTCACTTATTTTCCAGAAACACCACCGAAAACACTGTAATAATACGAAATATTCCGAGTGTATGCTTGGATGTTACCGCGGAGGCTGGCTGGTAAACAATGGGACGGCCGGCACATGTGAGGGCACATTGGACGCGTCTCGGACGAAAATCGGTATGCGGGTTTTTAATCGGTATGCGGGGCAAAAATTTTGCGATAAAAGTAATCGTTATGCGGAAAAATCGCTATGCGATGCCATCGTTATGCGGGGGTCCACTGTATTTAAATGAGCCTCGGAAAACAATATGAGGTTTATTGAGGAGAAATTTCAATTACTCTGCTTCGGAAAACTCGAGGAAATAAAAACTGAATCGGAAAAAAAAACATTCCAACCACACAGTAGAGAGAAAAACTAAATTGAAGGAGTTGGGAGTAATAATGTCAGAGAATCTCATTTTCAAAGATCACAACACTGTCTCTACCACATCTGCTTGGAAAATTATAGGATACCTTGAGTATACCTGGAAAGGGTTTCGAGAAGGTCTGGTCTGAGACCAGGCCTTGTGGTGGATCAGGGTCTGATCAACAAGGATGTTACTGCTGGGTGCTCGAAAAGTGATGTACGAACCACAGCCCTGTTGATCAGGTACTGACTTTGTATGCCTGTCCAGTGCCTTCTTGAAGACAGCCAGGGGTCTATTGGTAATCCCTCATATGTATACTGGGAGGCAGTTTAACAGTCTTGAGCCCCTAACAATTACTGTGTTGTCTCTGAGTGTACTACTGGTGCCCCTGCTTTTTGCTGGGGAAATGTTGCATCTTCTGTTTTCGTAGGGACTGATTTTCGTGTGCAAATTTGGTACTAATCCCTCTAGGATTTTCCAAATGTATATTATCATGTATTTTTCTCACCTGCATTCAAGAGAATACAAATCAAGGGACTTCAACTGTTCCCAGTAATTTAGGTGCTCTATCGTACTTATGTGTGCCATGAATGTTCTCTATATATTCTCCAGGTCAGCAATTTTGCCTGCCTTAAAGGGGGCAGTTAGTGTACAGTAGAATTCCATTCCTGAGAGACCAAGTGATTTGAAGAGAATGAAGATGGGCTTGGCATCCCTAGTTTTGAAGGTTCTTATTATCCATTCTATCATATTTCTAGCAGATGAGGTAGATATGTTGTTGTGGTCTTTGAAGATGAGATCCTCGGACATTATCACTCCCAGGTCCTCCACATTAGTTTTTCGCTATATTGTGCGGTTAGAATTTGATGCCTTGAAAAAGTTTAAATTTCATCGAGTTTTCTGTATCTGAGTATATTTGAAATTTCTCTTCAATGAACTTCATATTGTTTTCTGCATGCCCTTTTAAAGATTTGGTTGAAGTCCACTTGGCGTCTTGCAACATCTTCAATGGAGGATACTGTCATGGCAGTTCGGGTGTCATCCACAAAGGAAGACACGGAGCTCTGTGGCTTACATCTCTGTCAGATATGAGGATGAGGAATTGGATGGGAGCGAGTACTGTTCCTTGTGGAAGAGAACATTTCACTGTAGCTACCTCAGACTTTACTCTGTTTGCTATTACTCTTTGTGTTCTATTTGTTAGGAAGTTATAGAGCTATCTACCAACTTTTCCTGTTATACCTTTATCACATATTTTGTGTGCTATTACACTGTGGTTACACTTGTTGAATTCTTTTGCGAGGTCTGTGTATACTACTTCTGCATTTTGCTTATCCTCTACAGCATCCAGGACCTTGTCATAGTGGTCCAGTAGCTGGGACAGGCAGGAGCGACCTGCTCTAAACCTGTGTTGTCCTGGGTTGTGTAACTGATGGGTATCTAGGTGGTTGACGATCTTGCTTCTTTGAACCCTTTTTAAGATTTTTTTGATATGTAATGTTAGTGCTATCAGTCTGTAATTCCTTGCAATTGCTTTACTGCCACCTTTGTGGAGTGGGGCTATGTCTGTTGTCTTTAGTGACTGTGGGATGACCCCTGTGTTCATGCTTCCCCTCCATAGAACACTGAACGCACGTGACAAGGGCTTCATGCAGTTCTTGATGAACACAGAGTTCCCTGGGTTCAGGCCTGGGTCAGAGTGCATGGGCATGTCATTAATTGCCCTTTCGAAGTCATGTGGTGTTAGGATAATATCAGAGATTTTTTAAATGACCAGATTTTGAGTCTCGGTCATAAAAAATCATTTAGATTGTCGATCCTTAGTCTGGTTAACAGCTCGCTGAACGCTGAGTCGTATTTTGACTTGAGTATCTTATTTCTTTGCTGTGTAGGTCCCATCTTGTCTAAGAAAGGATCCAATACTGGATGTTGTTTTCCCCTTAGATTTGGCAGAGGAGAAAATGTATTTTGGGTTTCTTTCAATTTAATTGACTGCTCTCTCCAGGTAAACTCCAGTGCCTCCCTTCGTATTTCAGATGTACTGGCCTCTCTCAGTAGCTCTGTAATTCTTCGCCTTTGCCTGTATGGGGAGCGTCTCTCTTTTTCTTAATGGAATGTGCCTTGAGCAGACCTCAAGTGGCATAGAATTAATTTTTTTTAGGCAAAGGTTAGGATCCATGTTGTTTAAGATATCTTCCCAGCTTGTTTCATTTAGGACATGGCTGACTTGTTCCCAGTGTATGTTTATGTTACTGAAGTTGAATTTTGTGAAGGCACCCACATAAATGATCACATTTTGCTGGCCAGGAGCCCTATGCATACATGACTGTACCTCTATCATGTTATGATCTGAGTGTATTGTCTTTGATTTGTTTATATTACATATGAGATTGTTGATAGTGAAAATGAGGTATAGTGTATTTTATAGTCTTGTAGGCTCTACTACACTATGTAACAAAATTTCACTTTTGTCGTGTTCCTGGGAAATAAGCATCATTTCCCAATTCTTTATAACTAAACAAATTTAAAAAAAAAGCAATTTTGATCCCAGAACTTTGCTTTTGTGATCAGGACACTTCTGGAACACTTTCAAGAAAGACTGATGTAAAACTATTAGGTTCTAGAATTTTTCTTGGCAAATATAAAAACAAGGGCTCACAAACCAGCATTCAGTTCAGCTCTGGCTACATGAGAAGACAAATTAGAAGAAGCGAAATGGCATCATGAGGTTACAATCATTCTCCAGATGCATTCAGCTACATATGTGGTCAATTCATTAAGACAAGATCAGGTAAGAGAGCAGGTAAGAGCAGCATGCCAAAGCCACTTATATGCATAGCATTATGGGCTGGCTTAAAATTAACTTAAGATTAACTAAGCAATGATGAAATCAGTGATAAGACATCATTGTAAACAGATAACTATAAAGCACAAATGAGTATTACAAAGACAGGTCATATGGTTGCATGCATTGCTGTACATTCAGTAGAATGGAGTATTCTGTTAGGTAGTGTATTTAAAAAATAACAAAGTTAGATTGGGTCCTAGGTTTAACATTTATGTGATGTAATTGTGAGAAACATTTAAGATATACAATTTATAAGGTTCAGTTATTCAGTATTTATTTGGTTATGGGTAAGTGATCTTTGAGAAGAGACTTGAATTTATAAACAGGTAGTGTTTCTTTTATATTTACAGGTAATGAATTCCAGATTTTAGGGCCTTTTATGTGCATTGAGTTTTTGCATAGCGTGAGATGGACACGAGGAACATCAAAGAGTGATCTGTGCCTTGTGTTATGGTCATGTGTTCTGTTGAGGTTGGCAAGGAGATGTTTGAGGGGAGGGTTAATATCAGAGTTAAGTGTTCTATGTATGTAATAGGTATGGATGTTTTGAATGGTGAGTAGGTTTAGTGTATTGAATATTGGTGGAGTGTGCTGCCTGTAGTGAGAATTTGTTATCATTCTAACTGCAGCCTTTTGTTGGGTAATTAGTGGTCTGAGATGGTTAATTGTTGTTGAGCCCCATACAAAAATTCCATACCTGGAGTTTACCTGGAGAGAGTTCCGGGGGTCAACGCCTCCGCGGCCTGGTCTCTGACCAGGCCTCCTGCTGGATCAGAGCCTGATCAACCAGGCTGTTGCTGCTGGCTGCACGCAAACCAACGTACGAGCCACAGCCCGGCTGGTCAGGAACCGACTTTAGGTGCTTGTCCACTGCCAGGGGTCTGTTGGTAATCCCCCTTATGTATGCTGGGAGGCAGTTGAAGAGTCTCGGGCCCCTGACACTTATTGTATGGTCTCTTAACGTGCTAGTGACACCCCTGCTTTTCATTGGGGGGATGATGCATCGTATGCCAAGTCTTTTGCTTTCCTAGTGAGTGATTTTCGTGTGCAAGTTCGGTACTAGTCCCTCTAGGATTTTCCAGGTGTATATAATCATATATCTCTCCCACCTGCATTCCAGGGAATACAGGTTTAGGAACCTCAAGCGCTCCCAGTAATTGAGGTGTTTTATCTCTGTTATGCGCGCCGTGAAGGTTCTCTGTACATTTCTAGGTCATCAATTTCACCTGCCTTGAAAGGTGCTGTTAGTGTGCAGCAATATTCCAGCCTAGATAGAACAAGTGAGCCGAAGAGTGTCATGGGTTTGGCCTCCCTAGTTTTGAAGGTTCTCATTATCCATCCTGTCATTTTTCTAGCAGATGCGATTGATACAATGTTTTGGTCCTTGAAGGTGAGATCCTCCGACATGATCACTCCCAGGTCTTTGACGTTGGTGTTTCGCTCTATTTTGTGGCCAGAATTTGTTTTGTACTCTGATGAAGATTTAATTTCCTCATGTTTACCATATCGGAGTAATTGAAATTTCTCATCGTTGAACTTCATATTGTTTTCTGCAGCCCATTTAAAGATTTGGTTGATGTCCGCCTGGAGCCTTGCAGTGTTTACCTGGAGTTTACCTGGAGAGAGTTCCGGGGGTCAACACCCCCGCGGCCCGGTCTGTGACCAGGCCTCCTGGTGGATCAGAGCCTGATCAACCAGGCTGTTGCTGCTCGCTGCACGCAAACCAACGTACGAGCCACAGCCCGGCTGATCAGGAACTGACTTTAGGTGCTTGTCCAGTGCCAGCTTGAAGACTGCCAGGGGTCTGTTGGTAATCCCCCTTATGTGTGCTGGGAGGCAGTTGAACAGTCTCGGGCCCCTGACACTTATTGTATGGTCTCTTAACGTGCTAGTGACACCCCTGCTTTTCATTGGGGGGATGTTGCATCGTCTGCCAAGTATTTTGCTTTCCTAGTGAGTGATTTTCGTGTGCAAGTTCGGTACTAGTCCCTGTAGGATTTTCCAGGTGTATATAATCATGTATCTCTCCCTCCTGCGTTCCAGGGAATACAGGTTTAGGAACCTCAAGCGCTCCCAATAATTGAGGTGTTTTATCTCCGTGATGCGCGCTGTGAAAGTTCTCTGTACATTTTCTAGGTCGGCAATTTCACCTGCCTTGAAAGGTGCTGATAGTGTGCAGCAATATTCCAGCCTAGATAGAACAAGTGACCTGAAGAGTGTCATCATGGGCTTGGCCTCCCTAGTTTTGAAGGTTCTCATTATCCATCCTGTCATTTTTCTAGCAGATGCGATTGATACAATGTTATGGTCCTTGAAGGTGAGATCCTCCGACATGATCACTCCCAGGTCTTTCACGTTGGTGTTTCGCTCTGTTTTGTGGCCAGAATTTGTTTTGTACTCTGATGAAGATTTAATTTCCTCATGTTTACCATATCTGAGTAATTGAAATTTCTCATCGTTGAACTTCATATTGTTTTCTGCAGCCCACTGAAAGATTTGGTTGATGTCCACCTGGAGCTATGCAGTGTCTGCAATGGAAGACACTGTCATGCAGATTCGGGTGTCATCTGCAAAGGAAGACACGGTGCTGTGGCTGACATCCTTGTCTATGTCGGATATGAGGATGAGGAACAAGATGGGAGCGAGTACTGTGCGTTGTGGAACAGAGCTTTTCACCGTAGCTGCCTCGGACTTTACTCTGTTGACGACTACTCACTGTGTTCTGTTAGTGAGGAAATTATAGATCCATCGACCGACTTTTCCTGTTATTCCTTTAGCACGCATTTTGTGCGCTCTTACACCATGGACACACTTGTCGAAGGCTTTTGCAAAGTCTGTATATATTACATCTGCATTCTTTTTGTCTTCTAGTGCATTTATGACCTTGTCGTAGTGATCCAATAGTTGAGACAGACAGGAGCGACCTGTTCTAAACCCATGTTGCCCTGGGTTGTGTAACTGATGGGTTTCTAG